>NC_134485.1:191688527-191988527 GCF_040206685.1 Ascaphus truei | reverse complement strand
GAGCAATAGGGCGGAGAAACGCAGAGCCTGAGTGGTCTCTAAGGGCCATAATTCACACTTACAGACAAAAGGGTTTCCTGACTAGATAGAAATCTGGTAGACTTTCAGGCACCCAAGGTTAGGATATGGGGCTGAAACTCCATATAAACGAGTGTAAGCCCTATACTCTTTGTCTTTCGTGATGTCTTCATTTGAACCTGTATTGCTGAATGAATTGCCAATCCTGTACCTGATTGCTTCATTGTCCAACCCTTAAGTAAGTGCTATTTCTTGTCTGTTATTTGTATCATCTTGTGTGTTCTCCTTCTTTAAGGAATAAACTATATTTATTATATCTAAGTCGTGTTCAATTCAACCCAGATATCTGGTGTATATTATATCCTATCACAAGTTACCGTGATACTCAGATCGTCCCTGTGTGTGGCTGTGGGCCTCCAGGTTGTGTCCGGTGGCCCCAACGAGGTCCCCGAGTGGTCCCCATGGGTGTCTGCTGACCCTCAGATTGTCCTCACGGGTGTCTGAGGGCCCTCAGGTGGTTCCCGCAGGTGCCTGGGGGCCCTCGGGTGGTCCCCGTAGGTCCTCAGGTGGTCCCCATGGGTGTCCAGGGGTCCTCGGGTGGTGTCTACGGTTGTCTGAGGGTCCTCAGGTGGTCCCCGCTGGCTTGCGGTACCAATTCTGTTGCAAAAAAAAACAATTGGGGGCATACATTTCAATAAATACACTCCCCCTCCCACCGCATACAGTACTGTAATGGAAAAAATAACTATTATCCAGATATGTATTAAAGCTCATTTGCCCATTATTAAATCAAACATTAGCCAGGCAGCATAAATAAAGTAAATAAAAATCATTCTACTTACCCCTGCCATCATGAAGGGTGTCCTCATCAGCATAATGCAGGGCCATGTCCTCTGTTGCCAGAAAGAATACAATCAACAATACAATCCAATGGCCCCTCACCTCTCAATCACCTTGGCAGTTAATAATCGCTATATTAATTAAGGGGTTAACCCACCCTGGAGGCCTACCACCCACCCTGGGCCCACTACACCCACCCTGTACCCTTTGAGAGGCATAGTGGTACTATACATCATGCCCATATAATATGGGCATCATAAGCCACTATAGAACTCAATGGTCACCCTAATAAAATAGCCTCAAGGCCAAAAATACACAATAATAAAACATATACACAAGCACCACAATTCAAGAAATGAAACCATTAGCCAACCAATTAAATAAATACAGGCACTAGACAACCAATCAATTAATCATTTAAAGCACTAACCAACAAATATTTATTTAATGAATTAATTAATTAAACCACTAGCCAACACATCAATTAAAACCAGTAGCCAACAAAATACATAATTAAATAAAAACGCTAAACCATTGGAAAATTACATAAAAACAAGTCATGCAAATTACAAAGAACATACGCCAAATAATTACCAGAAAACTAAAATAAAACAATCGATAGAAAAAAAAGCATATGCCAAAAAATGCTTTGGCTATCACTGTATTGATCTGTACCCTAAACGGGCACAGATTAATACATTGCACAAGTCAAGAGGGACAGTGTTCCCACCAAGTTTATAGGGACAGCATTCCCACCAACTCAAAAGGGACAGCGTTTCCTGAACCAGTTAAAGAGGGATCGAGTTTTCCAAACAGAGTGTATAGTGGCAACGATGTGCAGAGCCCGTTGCCTAGTCGCACGAAATACAGTAGTATGCAACCATGCCCTCCCCTCCAAACATTCCTGCGACTGTCTGGGGATACAGATCAATGTGAGCCATGCCATGATCCTGACAGTTTGTTAGGGGAGAAACAGAGTATTACAGAGAGAAAAAAGCACATGGAACAGGGAATGAATATATCACTCACTCTCTGGTGATCATGAGTGCTGGACTATTTCACTGTACATTAGGGGAAATGGTAACTGCTACCAGTACTCCACAACTAGCACTTTGACATCTCCAGCAGGGTTTTTGTCATTACCGTAGAAAACACAGAGTTCGTGCAAGATGCTTGTTTAAGATTTTGACATCCAGGAGGAGCCCTGTCAAGCACTGCCAAGTGTGCCGAGTGAGGATTGCCTTACATGTGGCAGCATTTACATTGAATGGGAGTCACTGATACATTCTGCTCAAGGGAGTGGGGACCCGAGAGAGACCGACAGATCCAGTCGGTGGACGGAAATCGTGACCTTGAACCTGTGAGTTCCATCCAAAAAGTGAGGAGTAATGCCGTACCTATCCCTACGTTTGCTGAGATGCCTCTAGAGGCCCTTCTGGCGGGACCGCCGTAGGGCGACACTGTCCAAGAGGTGGCCATGGATCCCCCTGAGGATCGGCAAGTGGCGGAGCCTGCAGATCCAGCTGATGTGGTTTGTTCTGTTGCTACAGGAAGTTGTGTGACCTCCAGTGATTCCAACAATGCAGTGCCCTCTCTCTCATCATTGGGCCTGTGGCCGCCGTGCAGCCGGATTGCACTATTCGCCTGGCCACCCCTAAGTCTGAAATGACTGCTGCTAAGGAAGTACCACAAAAGCACGGATTTGCTGCTGGCTGCTGCCCTGAAGTTGGTATGACACATATTGTGTGTGGCCGACGGGGTAAGATCAAGCTATGGTGGGCTGGAGGCCCTAGAACTCTGAGGAGGAAAACAAGGCCTACAGTATATACCGAACAATGAAGAACTTGATGATCACTTATATTTCAGTGATGCTGTACAATGGGACATGGCTATGGCTATGAGCTTTCCAAAGCGAAGCCATTAGTTGGGTTTTAGCTGGTGCATTGATGGACTGTAAACCCTATACACACACTAAGCATATAGTAGGTGCTTATTTATTTTATTATTAAAGTAATAGCATAGACAAGCCCCCCCCCCCCCGTTTACTATGTTGTAGATAGGGACAGGAGCCCACAAAAGACGGAATGGAGTCCTGTACAGTTTCATAAAAAGAATACTGCATGCTATATAGGGCCTCAGGAAAGAAGCTCTAATCACGGATCAGCGTTAACATTCCTCATCAGTGTATGTGGAAGTGGCAGTTCCCAAAAACAGACAGCAAGGTACTAGTCAAGCAACGGGAGACCCATCAGGCTTTCCCAAAGGGCCCCTGAATAGTTAGATCGCTACGTAAAGGGTTACAGAGAGACAGGGGGGGGATTCTACAACTACCTAAGCAACTAAGTCAGAGTACCTCCAATCAATTGTTAAGACTGGGAACTGTTGGAAGAAAAGTATTTGTGTAAGTATTTTAATGTAAACCATGTACAACGTGTCAAGATATATATGAGTGGTTCCTGTGTTTGGGGACACGACTAAATAACAATTGTACTAGTAAAAGTTCCTGGTGCCCATTATTTAACAACCTTTCTACCTCATCGCCCAGCCATCTGAATTCCAGCACCCTGAGTCAAGGTAAACCATGCAAAGCAGCCACATACAGTACACACCCCACCAATGTAAACTTCCTAGGCAGCCAGGCAGGGAGGGTTACACTATGAAAGCTTGAACAACATACCCAGCTAAAGTGCAAGGTACTCGTCAGCATGCAAAAGAGGTCGGTATGGCAAGTTAGTGTAACGGACATGCTCAGCACAAACCGGGACCGGACTGCAGGGCTGAGGTAGGGATGTGAATACACCGACCTTAGACCATGAAGCCGGTTCTGGATTGCGCAGTCTGTAGTCAATCGTAGCCGGTTCGGGGTTGGAGAAGGCAGGGTAATCCATGGACAAGCCGGGGTCAGAGTTGGAGATGTTAGAGTAGTCGATATCCAGGCTGGGGTTCGGCAACGGGTAGGCTGGTGCGAAGCGCTTCAGCGTAGCAGCTGAAGCGCAGGAATGGCCTCTGCGCGAGGAGCGGGAGCGGCCCATGATAAAGGTCTCTGCAAGGGGAGAATGCAGACTGGCCTAGGAACACTGCAGGGAAGCACTGGTAGACCAGCACTTCAGCACAGGAACCAGGGAGCAGACCTCTGCAAGGAGGGAATGCAGCAGGTCTCAGGAACAAGGCAAGGCTAGCACTGGGGATCCAGCGCTTCAGCACAGGAACCAGGGAGCAGACCTCTGCAAGGAGGGAATGAGGCAGGTCTCAGGAACAAGGCAAGGCTAGCACTGGGGATCCAGCGCTTCAGCACAGGAACCAGGTATTAGACCTCTGCAAGGAGGGAGTGCAGCAGGTCTCAGTAGCTGAAGCGCAGGAATGGCCTCTGCGCGAGGAGCGGGAGCGGCCCATGATAAAGGTCTCTGCAAGGGGAGAATGCAGACTGGCCTAGGAACACTGCAGGGAAGCACTGGTAGACCAGCACTTCAGCACAGGAACCAGGGAGCAGACCTCTGCAAGGAGGGAATGCAGCAGGTCTCAGGAACAAGGCAAGGCTAGCACTGGGGATCCAGCGCTTCAGCACAGGAACCAGGGAGCAGACCTCTGCAAGGAGGGAATGAGGCAGGTCTCAGGAACAAGGCAAGGCTAGCACTGGGGATCCAGCGCTTCAGCACAGGAACCAGGTATTAGACCTCTGCAAGGAGGGAGTGCAGCAGGTCTCAGTAACAAGGCAAGGCTAAGGCAAGGTAGCTTGTGGCAAACACAGTTACATCCAAGTCCAACTTTATGCAATGAGGGAAAGGGAGTGCCCAGAATACGAAGGGCAGGGAGCCAATCCAAAGATTGTGTGGGAATTCCTTAAATAACAGAGCAGAGAGACAGAGCTGCAGTGATTGCACGCACAGGTGATAGTGCTTGCAGATCCAAGGGGAGGTCTGTCTGAGAGCTCACTAACTCTGCAAGAGTGAGCTCCAGCCAAACCCAGGAACGGATTCCTTACAGTTAGACCTCAACTCCCAAATATGGAACACACCAAAAAGCAAAGTCCCTTATTCTCCGGCGGCTAGATTGACCCTGGGCTTGACAGCAATTAGGAAGAAAGCATGAAGGCAGAGTGTGCTAAGAATCCCCGACTAACTACAACTGCCGGACTCCAGTGAAGCAACACTGCAAGGACTTGAAAAGATGAAATGAGATATTGTTATCCTTAGTGAAGTTAAAAGAAAAGATGAAGACTCATACTTTGCTTAGATTCTTAAAATTATTTATTAAATTTGGCTCAGGCATCTGAATGAATTTGTGAAGTTTAGATTGCTTATTTGTTTATTTGATAAATGTAGACGAGTATCCGAAGAGTGACCGCTGCCACGGCGACAAGGCCTTGAGCAGGGGAGTGCAATCTTTTTCCCCTGCGCCCTCCTGACGGCTTTCCCCCTCTCCTCACACCCCCCCTGCTTACTTTGACTCACATGTCCTGACGTCATGTTGCCATGGCGGTGCAACGTCACATAACCCGGTGGCGTCATTTGACGCTGCGTTGCCATAGCAATGCGTCACCAGGAGCGTCTGAATCAAGGTAAGGAGAAATTTACAGAGCCCTTGCAGCTCCCCCGGTATTAATTTAAATGCCTTCGGGTTGCGCGCAGGGCCTCTGTAAACACTGCGCAACCCGCAGCGAATGTCGGGGGTCACGCCCCCCTCTTTGTGTTATCTGGTCTAGAGAGTGAAAGACATTAAATGAGAAGTGAAAGTCTGACTGAGACAAGTTACAAAATGTAGCCAACAGTATTGCAATGCACAGGGCACTCACTTCCATGGAAGAAAATGCACGATAGTGGCTGCTTCAAAACAATGACCGCTTCCCCTGCTGGTGTGTTGTGTATGTCCCACTGCAGTGCATTAGGTTTTAAATAATGATGAGAGAGAGGGAGGGATACTGTAGTATATACGGAAGATGGGAAAAAAATCACACCTGTAAACTGGTCCAGTATGTTTGTATTTGGTGTACTACAACAACGGGAGACAGGAGAGGGAGAGAGGAGAGAGGAGAGGGGAGAGGGGAGACCATTAGCCAAATACCACCTTCAAATACCCCAATACCTCCAATAAAGATTAAAACCCAATACTAGCCTATACACCAATTGAATTCCAGTGTGGTTACCTATGCCCTCAAGAGTGCTGCCAACAGTAAAGTAGAAGGGGGAAGTAGGGTCAGGCTTGGGAGGAAGTATGAGGAGCTCCGTCTTTGACGTGTTAAGTTTGAGTTGAGTTGATGGAGACAGGAGAGGGAGAGAGGAGAGAGGAGAGGGGAGAGGGGAGAGGGAGTATAGAGAGAGATTGTTGAGCATTAACATATACTGTATGAGGTAAGCTTAATCACCACCCCCAAAAATAAAACTGCACTTTTCCAGTGCACTGCTTGCTAGTGCACTGCTGGAATGTATTTCCTGTGTCACTTGTTGTCAGTCACTTCTAGCAAAACAGCAAGATGCAATGGTAGGAGGAGAGTTTAAACTAGGATTGAGAGGGACGGACGAGAAACAGATAATGGACTAAATAGAATAGATGGGGAAATCGCAAAGGGGTCATGGAGGTAGAATGAGGGGAAATGGGAGTTTGGAAAGCAGGGAGGCACCCATATCAAATACAGATAACACTAGAAAACGTCTAAAATGTTTGTAGCGATATGCTATAAACCACCAAATATCTATGAGATAGAGGAAGCCAAAATATTTTTGAAAATAGAGAATGCATCAACACTAGGTCATGTTTGCATAATGGTTGATTTTAATTATCCAGACATAGCCTGGGGAAATGATATTAGCATTGCAACAAAAGGAAATAGGTTTTTGGGGGTGTAAAAGACAATATATGACCCAAATTATTGTGGAACCAACCAGAAGAGGGGCAGTACTGGATTTGGCAATATTAAGCAATGTAGAAGTAATAACAAATATTAAAGTCTGGGAAAAATTTTGAAACAGTGGTCATAACATGGTCTCATTTGTAGATGGTCAAAAATCATATTACATGGGTTCAAAGAAGACTTTAAACTTTAGAAAGGCAGATTTTAATAAATTGAGGAATAATCTACAAGAAATAAATTGGGATGATGTTTTTTCTGGGAAAGATGTGAAACATAAAAGGTCAGTCTTTAAAACATTGTTTGAAAAACACACTTATCAGTGTATTCCCTTGGGGAATAAATATAAATTAAACACTAGTAGCTTCGATAACTTTGCTGCCATCTCGAACGGTTTGGCATGTTCCCACTGAACGGGTTGTCCTTTGTGTTATCACGGTATTCAGAAAGAATCTGAAACCATTTCCATAAGTCTCAAACCGTGAGGTAGGAAAATGGCAATACCGCTCGGGACAACAGTGATGGTATCTCAGCCTCTCTCAAAGTTCCCCCCCGTGTGATCTGGCCGCAGTCTGTAAGAGCTGCACAGAGAGAGCTGCATCTCCCTGCACAGCTCTCACAGGCAATCACCCTGTTTTTATTTACATTTTAATAACACTGTACTGTAGCATGGGGTCTTCAGACCTGAACTGCATTGATTTCAGCCTCGGGGAACCCTGCTTCCCGAGTTACAGGCAGGTATGGGGTGCCGGTAACTCCTGTGTGTTTAAATCTCCCGGTAATGTGACGCAGGAGATTTAAACATTGCAGGTGATACTGGCACCCCATACCGGTCCTGAAAATTGGGAAGCAGGGGGACCCTGGGGCTGAAATCAATGTGGTTCAGCTCCGGAGACCCCTTTCTACAGTACACTGTTATTAAAATGTAATTAAAAACAGATTCATTACCTTAGTGGTTAGCAACTAAGGCAATGAAGGGGTTAAACCTGAGTACCTGGTTTGTAGGGGGTACAGGAGGTGGATGAAGGGGCTATTTGCCCCAGGGTGGGTTGTTAGACTTGCTGGGAAGGTTGCGGGAGGAGCTAACCCCTGGTGGTAATCGCTATGGTAATTAAGGGGTTAATCACCCTGGCTACCCACCCGAGGCCTAACTACCCAACCTTGGGGCAACTACCACCTTCACCCAATCCTACCCCCAAGAAACATTAAAATACAACAACCTTACTACCCACTCCTCTATCCCAACAGCCCCCCTTCTCTTCCCACTCAGCCTTTAGAGTACAATAAAGGACAAAATTACTATTACCCAGATATGGATAATAGCCCCTTTGCCTATAAAAAATAAAACAGTATCCAGCCAGCATTAAGTAAATTAAAGTTCTACTTACCCCTGCCAGGATGATGGCTGTCATCACCGCCCTCCATATCCATGTCCTCCATAGGCAGCAACAGTACAATAAAAAAAAAACTAATGGCCACTAGCCCCTTAGTCACCATAGCGGTTTGTAACCACTATAGTAATTAATGGGTTAACCCCCCTCTCCCGCTACCCACCCGGGATGCCTAACCACCCTCCCTGGGCAACTACCCCTACCGTCCACCCCCGCTACACATATATTGGCACAGTGTTAAACCATGGCCATAATATGGCCATGGTTTGCCACTATAGAAATGAATGGGCAATCTACCAACAACTAACCAAGCACCAAATACAATACATTACATTCAAAATAAACTAAATGCCAATAAACCAATTGATTGGCAGAGTGGTACACTATACCCATATCATATGGGCATGGTTTGACACTATGGCAATGAATGGGCAAGCAAAACAAAAACAGGCACAAACTGAAACACATGACATTTAAATAAAACAAGCATTTCACAATAAAGTAATCGATTGTGAATGTGGTAAGCCATGCCCACAATATATGAGCATGGGTTTTCACACTGACAATGAATGGGCAACCTAAAAAAATTATCACAAAATACAATACATAACAATTAAATAAAATCAAGCCTTAAAAATATAAAACAATTAAATAAAAACAAGAACCAAAAATACAAAACATAACAGTTAAATAAAAACAAGCATTTGCCAAAAAATGCATTGCTTGTCACTTTGTTTATCTATAGCCCGAAGCTGCTTGTTTTATTTACTTGTTGTGTATTTTTGGTGTTTTCTTTTTTTTTTAGGTTGCCCATTGACTGCCATAGTGGAAAATCATGCCCATATTATATGGGCATGGAGTACCACTGTGCCAATCAATGGGTAGAGGGTGGGGGTAGATGCCCGTGGAGGGTGGTTAGGCATCCCAGGTGGGTAGCAGTGGAGGGGGGTTAGCCCCTTAATTACTATAGCGATTACTAACCGCTAAGGTGATTAAGGGGTAAGTGGCCATTAGTTTGTTTTTTATTGTTGCTGCCACGGAGGACGGGGAGGAAGATGAGGAGGAAGACAAGGATGACCTTCATCCTGGCAGGGGTAAGTGCAACTTTAATTTACTTTTTGCTGGCTGACTAATGTTTTATTTTTAATGGGCAAATGAGCTATAATCCATATCTAGATAATAGTAATTTTGCCCGTTACTGTACTGTATGTGTTGGGGGGGGGTTGTTGGAGGTAGAGGGGGGGCCCATTCATTGCCATAGGGGTTATATTTGCTCCCATTGAGGGCATAGGTAACCACACTGACAATCAATGGGTAGGAATAAACACCCACCATTAGCCAAATACCACCTTCAAATACCCCCTATGCCTCCAATAAAGATTAAAACCCAATACTAGCCTATACACCAATTGAATTCCAGTGTGGTTACCTATGCCCTCAAGAGTGCTGCCAACAGTAATGTAGAAGGGGGAAGTAGGGTCAGGCTTGGGAGGAAGTATGAGGAGCTCCGTCTTTGACGTGTTAAGTTTGAGTTGATGGAGGGTCATCTAGGATGATAGGATGGAGAGACATTCAGAGACTTTGGTCTGTACAGCCAGTGTAAGGATAGGGGTTGAAAAGTTCATTAGTGTGTCATCAGTATAGAGGTGATAATTGAACCCAAGAGATGTACAGTAATAAGATCACCTAGAGAGAGTGTGTAATGAGAAAAGAGAAGAGGTCCCAGGGCAAATCCCTGGGGTATACCCACAGAGAAATCAACAGAGGATGAGTGTTAGCAAATGAGACACTAAAAGTATGATGTGAGAGGTAAGAGTAAATTCAGGATAGGCCGCTGTTACAGATACCAAGAGCATAGAGAATGTGAAGAATGGGGTGGTCCACAGTATTAAAGGCTGCAGAGGGCTCGAGTAATATGAGCAAAGTGTAATGAGCTTTGTCTTTGGCAGCATGGAGGTCATTAGTTATTTTGGTGAGGGCCGTTTCAGTGGAGTGAGCAGATTGTAGAGGTTTTGGAGAGAATAAGAGGTAAGAAAATGGAGCCAGCAAGAGAATACAAGGCATTCGAGGATTTTTAGAGGCTACAGACAGGAGGGAGGCAGGGCAATAATTAGAGAGACAGATAGAGTCAAGCTTGCCATTTTTGAGTAAGGGTATACTGATGCTGCGGCCGTTATTCGAACACTTCACGCATCATGTACATCGGAATCCCGATTTGAAACCGCGGGATGAATTCCAGCCTTCCCGCACTAAAATGCGAGTACGGCGAGTGCACAAAAAATAATTTTAGTGTTCTGGCTTTTAAAAACATGAAATTGACACAGTAGCACAGTACTGTACACATTACAATTCATCCATTTTATTGCAAATGAAGAAACAGAATCCATGAAATTCAAAAAAAACATCCGCGATAAGCGCGGGTGCCTGGGGCGATTGGCCGCATTCATGCTGCGTGGGGAACAGCAGAGAACTCAAAATCGGCGCCGTGATGTGTTCGAATACCGGCCGCTGCATCAGTAACTGTTGTATGCTTGAAGGAGGTGGGAAAGTTACCAGAGCAGAGGGAGGAGTTAAAAATATGTGTGAGTGTGAGGATTAGAGTACGAGCAAGAGGTTGAGAAAATTGGACGGAATGGATTCAAGAGCTAAACTGGTAGAGGGAAAAGAGGAGATCAGCAGTGACACATCTTACTCTGTGATGGAGGAAAAAGAGTCCCAGAAGGCAGAAGCAGAGTAAGGAAAATGAGGTGTAAAATATGAGGGGATGCATTGGTGTATGAAATCCATCTTTGTCTTGAAATAGTCTGAAAAGGGGAAATAGAGGGATAAAAAAAGGAAACTGAAGGAGATCTGAGTAGAGAGTCAAAGAAAGAGAAGATTCAGCATGGGCTAGACTTGTGAGTGTTGATTAGTGAAGAAAGGTAGGTTTGCTTAGCCTTGGAGAGTGCATAGATGAAACAGGTTAGGATAAATTTATAGGGAAGGAAATCTGCGAGAGCATGAGATTTCCTCCAGAGGCATTCAGAGGAGCGAGTGCAGAAGTGGAGCATGTGTGTATGACAGTTTAGCCAGGGTCTAAGGTTACAAGGATGAGAAAGGTAGAGATAAAGAGGGGCATTTAGATCAACAGATTAGGATAGGGTAAAGTTGTAGTTCATGACCAGGTTGTATGAGTCTCTAGCGGAGCAGAGAGAGCAAAGGGAGGAGCGCAAAATAGTCAAGGGCTAGTAGATTAATGAAGGACCGGTAGATTAATGGAGCTCAGTTCTCTGTGGAAATGAGGGGTAGATGGAGGTGGTAAAGGGGAGAAGTGAGAGTTGAAGGCCAAAACAAGAGGTTAGAGAGAGAAATCAGGAAGCACAAGGGAGAGATGTGTCATCAATATGGCAGTTGAAGGCACCAAGGCAAAGAAAAGGGGAGTCAGGGAAGAGAAAGAAGGAGAATCAGGATCCTAAATCAGAGAGAAAGATAGAAGGGGGTGAGTAGAGGTAGGTAGGTGATAGATGACCACCACATGTAGAGGAAGAGGAGAAAAAAGCTTGACAGCTTGAGCCTCAAAGGAAGGAAAAGAAAGAGAGGTAGGTATAAGAAGGATCCATTAGTGGCAGGTTGTAAGGAGCCCCATGCCTCAACCCCTGACATTTGGTTGCAGAGTGTTGGAGAAAGAAAGACCACCATAAGAGAGGGCAGCTTCCAGTTCTGGGTAAGACTTAGTGAGCCATGTCTCGGTTACAGCAAAGAGAAGCAGAGAATGAGAGAAAAAGAAGTTGTACCTTGAACTTATTTGATAGAGAGCAGGCATTCCACAGGGCACAGAAGAAAGGGAGAGTAGAGGGAGGTTGACAGGTGATGGGTATGTGGTTAGAGGGGTTTACACCATGAGGAGTACAGGTTGAATGTAACGGGTGACGACAAGAGCATGTAGAAATCGGACAGGGACCAGGATTGGTAGAGACATCCCCAGAAACAAGGATGAGAATCATGGCAAGAGAGCAGATGTGTGAGGAGTATTTCTAGAGGTGTGTTTTAGTGCAGAATGTAATGCAAAGTGGAGTCAAAGGACGCAGATATTAAAGGAGTTCATGTGAACTGAGAAAGTGGAGAAGGAAGGCGAGATGAAGATATATGAATGATGTTACGGGAATAATTTTAACAAATAACAGACATTGTAGAGGTCCCACTGGCCCCCGTTTGTCCTCTTACCTTCAGATAAGCACTGGAGGCTGGGGAGAGTTCAGGGAGGTGCGCAATTGCGTCTGGTGGGGTGTGCGGGGGGCGCTGCGGCCGGTGAAGGAGCAAACGGGTCACCTGAGGCTCCCGGGAGCTGCCATCTTGTAGTGTCCGCGCATGTGCGAGATGGTGCGCATGCGCAGAAGTAAAATGCAGTGGCCATTACCCGGATCGTGCATGCACAGTGCAGGTGGCGGCCATGTTTGTACTCCCAGCACATGCGCAGTAGCACCCGAGGTGGCGGTGGCCATATTGGCACACCTCGCGCATGTGCAGAGCACCGGATAGTGGCTGCCATCTTGCCAAGGGACTCTGCAGGGGAACTACGCTCCCAAGAATGCTGTAGGAGAATGATCACGCGGCATGGCTCAGCCAATAGGGCTGCTGCATTAGCTAACAGTTAGGGCAGTTGGGACAGTTGGAGTGAGTTAGGACACTTGGAGACAGTTAGGACAGTTAGAGTCAGGACAGAGAAAGGGAAGGTAGGGTCTGAGTGTCAGTGGTACACAGACTAGGTCAGATTAACCCCTTAGGTCCAAGATAGCCCACAATCACCTAATCAGATTGCGGCTGCTACAGGGAAACCCCTAGCTAGGGACATTGCCCCATTAACTGTATATAGTTAGTGTATAGTGCCATTGAAGATGCCACGTTATGAAGCATAGCCTGCGGTCTGGGACCAGATCCAGGCATACATCATTAAAGACTATTTTATTGGGGCACTCTCCAGCGGGAAACCCCTCCAGAGGCCACCGCCTGCGGATCAGAGCGGGAGAGGATCCATGGACTCGGCGGCTCAGTTGACCTGGTCTGGACTGAGACCAGGGAGGTATTATATACGTACATGTGCACAAACGGCCCAACACACTGTGGGTGGCGCTATTCCATACATGCTTTTTGGGGAAGGACTGGTCTGTGGGCATTAACAGGTTTAGTGTCCAGACACTCCAGTACTTTGGGGGGTTCCGCCAGGGAGGTGTTACTTTGGGAGATAGAATATTGTATGGCTATATACATATTATTGTGTCTTGCTATGTGTCAGTTAATACTGTCATTACATACCCAGTTGTGTGTGTAATTACTGTCTGAATCGGGTTCCTGGAAAGGCTTTCCTACTGCGTTAGGATCGTCCGAGGTGGAGGCGCTGTGTACAACGAACGTGATCACCCCAGGCTCCCAGCGGCGGAGAATCTGGCCTCCTGTAAGCCACTCAGGTAATGCAGTACTGGTAGTCCCTTTAGTCAGGGGGAAAGAGGGCTACATAGATATTGATCTTAGTGGGGCACCTTCAATAATTACTTGATTTATAATTACAAATGTAATATTAACAGTGTTGCAGTATATTTTAAAAAGTAGAAACACTATGGATTCTAATAGCATAATTCTTCAATATCGCTTTCACTAAAAAAATGTTTCAATTGAATCAAATGCATATTGAACATTCTTTTTCTGAAATATATTTGACCCTTACCTGTGAGACTTTAATATTGTTTATGGAAACTTCCCTTCCAAAATAGCTGAAGACCTGATGTGACTCTATTTCAAGTCTACTTGTCTTTGCTGCTCTTGGTACTATTGATTGCCCATTTTTTCTAATTCTTCAATCTCCTTGATTCAGTTTATTGTAAGGCCTTTTTCGCCATTTAAACTGTTCACTCTTTTTCTTTGATGCTTTTAATCATCTCTATTGTGCTAGTATGCTCCTGGCCAGTTGTTTCCAGCCTTCTTATGTATGAGGAATTACTTTAGTAGACACAATATTCAAGAATATGAAAACAGGCATAATTTGTGTATCAGTTGAACAAATTCCATTTTAAGATTATAAACATAGATTTTCTTTTCACATGTTTTTTTGTTTAGCTCAGTATCAGTTACCATTGTAGTGCCTTTTTCTTTATATATCTCTGCATACTGTACATTTTCTTTGTATAGTTGTTTTGTAAGCTCTGCATTCAGTGTCAGCCCTGTGTATAAAAATGAAATAGCAAAATAAGGTAAAGTGTCTATATAACCGTAAATAATAGGATCGTAATTGCAGTGAGGAGTTATCATGACTTGTAAACTATGAGCCTAAAGGAGACGTGTTTTTATACCAGGCACAAGGATTCTGAAATGTAATTATTGCTGAATTATTCATGGCTCAGTGCACCTTATTGGTTATTATATATAGACACATAAACCAAAATGCCCTCTGACCCTACTGTGTTCTCACTTTCTCTAGCCTCGCCTTTCTTTCATGCCCAAAGATCCTTCTTTCAATCTCTTTTCCAAACCATCACAGAATCATGGGAGATATTAGTCTAAGCAGGTGCTATATACATTCACTAATTGTTTTTCCAATGATATACAGTTGCACATGTAAAGGATCAGGAAAGAGTTCTATGATTCTTTTGACTATACGCATTATGTACTATAGTTAGTTTTCTATCCCTTGCCTAGTACTGCAGGTTCATTACAGATTATGATACCCATTCATAGACTGACATGAGAGCTCATCATAGATATAGGGCTTTCTTCAAAATGCTCAAAGGTGCCCAAAAACTCCCATTAACTTCAGTGGGAGTTTTCTGTTGATAATGGTGCAATCGGCCACTTCGGAGTATGTTGAATAATGCCCTTAGTTAAACACAAGCATTTGAGATGTCACAAGTGTATGCTTCAGCTACAGTATGTTCCCTTGGTGTGTAAAATTGTAATTCAATGAAATGTGGAATAAGAGGCTGTGGTATTTCACTAACTGGTTAGGAGAATACATTTGAGTACCTTTTACAGGCAAGTTAATATTTGAATATCGCTTTTAAATGTTGCAAACTCCAATATTGTTTAGCCAAAGAGGACGTTGTTAGTGACTGCACTAGTGCGTGAATGGTGGTATTTCTAGTTATGATGATAGCCCTATCACTGAGCTTACAGCTCGCTGTGTGCAGTGTATATAAAACCCATTCAGCAGCAGAGTGGTTAAAAAAGAAGGTACTGAAGAAAAACGTTTTGTACATTGTACAGTATTTGTTAAAGAGTACTGTAATAAAATATAATAAATACTCAAAAACTGAAATGAGATACAGTTTGGAAGTTTGGAAGATACATAATACATAATTCATATGACAGAAAACGACTTCCAAAATTGTATATCGCTACTGTCAATGTTAGAAACGAAAAAATAAAATTATTTGATAGTTTAATTTCTTTGTGTGGATCATTCAAGAGTAAATTGACTTTTCCATTTTTTTTTTTTTTTTAAAGATAGAGCCATCTTTCATGATGTTATCAATTTATAAGTGCCCAATTTAACGAATGCATGTACAATATATTTAAATACAGAAGTAACAACAAGAGATGGTGAGAATGGACATACATTTGCTGTGTGCAGTGTTCATCAATCCTTAAACACTGGGAAAAAGCAAATGAGCTCCCTTAAGCTGTATAGTGAATACAGTATAACTGGGCTAGCACATTTCTGTCTGTTCCATTAAGCATTATTTACTGTGCAACAAAAACAAGGATGTTGAAACTCAGTTTAACATAATGGAGGCTATGTACACTGTATGATGCCACTAGTCACATCTTAATGCAGTGGTGCGCAAACTGGGGGGCACGCCCCCAGGGGGGGTGGGAGATTCTTCTGGAGGGTGCGGGCAGTCGCAGAGGCCCCGCACTCTTCCCCAAGGCATTTAATTTCATGCCAGGGGATCGCGTGAGGCACCCGGCAACACTCCGCTTACCTTGTTTCAGCTGGCTGTGTGACGCGTCACCATGGAAATGTGGCATCAAATGACACCATGTGGCCATGTGACATGACATCACATGCGTTAAATGATGCTGCAGGTCACGTGATATGACGTCACATAACCCCGCAGCGTCATTTGACGCAGATGTAAGGTAGAGGAAGGCGCCTTACCGGGGCAAGCAAGACAGGGGGCGCAGCAGGAACAGTTTGCGCTCCCCTCTCTTAATGTACTTTGTCAAATGTAAGAAACTTACTACTTAACTTTCTTACATATAAGACAATTTTCCTGTGTGTATACTGTAGGTCAGCACCAAAGCAGATAATGGCAATTAAAGACGCAAATATGTCCTATTTGATACAGATGTAGTCCAACAAGTCTTTCGCTTGTCCATGAATTGCCAGGTTAAAACAAAGGAGGCAATCCCCAACTGCAGTGCTTCCTACTAAATAAACTGCAGTCGCTGCACCTTCTCTGAAGCCATAAGAAATTGATATTATTCCCACAGCTTCAGGAAGATGATTCAGGCAACTTGTGAATAATATAATATTTACTCAAGCAGTCACTCTCTTAGCTTTTCCTACACCAAGATCCCAAAATAATGTCTGAAAGTAAGTCACTAAGGAATACACATTAAAACAGCCATCATCTCTATCAATTTAGATTTATAGTTATTTCGGTTCCACATTTTAGTTTTGCCTTTTTACAGGACTCCTATTTTCCCAGCTGTACCATTTATGTTGAAATGTAATGTCAGATCCTGTGCATCGAAGTGTATCCACGGAAAAATGCCATCATATTTGCAATGCTTACTGAAATTGTATTTTCATTAAGGTTGTTGTGCTCAGCTTCTCAAGTACTTGGGGTCTTTATCTATATTTATGTGGGATATCTATCACAGCCAGCATTCTTCTAAAGATTAGTAGAAAAATGACTGTTGTCCTGCTCAGAGCAGTCCCTGGCTGACTTGATTGATGACTTTCATTGTGTTGCATAACTTTTAGATATGAAACCGTACTGTCGAAATAACAAGATCTTCCCTGGAGCAAACTGAATCAAGACATTTTCATTTCAGTCTCTTGAGTCAACACTGGGTACTATAAGAGAAGCAAAGTGATGCATTTAATTGGTTCTAGGTTCCTTTAATATCTTTTCTTCTACATGTAACATGCAGTAGGTCAACATGTGACATTTTAAACCAACACTTTCACGTCATATTTATATTAAATAACTCTTTATGCCCCAACATTTCTTTATTGAAGCTGACACGTCTACTGCTTGGTATGTGATATTGCTTCAGTAATCTTTTCATTTTAAGAGTCCCAGTATAATTGGTAAATTATGTTTTTGAACTATTACGCTACATGTTTAGCTATTTTTGTACCTGGCACGGATGAGCCCAAATGGCTGGTGGATTTGGTTAACTTTGTGTGCTGATCTTATGATGGAACTTATATACAGGTATACTGTATATTATAGGCTAAAGCAGTAAAATTCCGGGCATTACTGAAATCCCTGCTCTCTGATTGGTCAGAATTCCGGGCATTATTCATTCAGTAATGCCCGGAATTTTTGACAACTTGCCAGCTCACCTCAAAGCAGAGAAACAGGGGCTCTCGCTGAGAAAAAAACGGCAAGTTTAAATCTTAACTGCAGCACCTCTGCTCTCCTCACTGATCACGGCAGCAGGAGCAGCCTCTCCCCCTCTCTCCCCCTCTCTCTCACACAGCTCCTAGTTCTGTCAGAAGCTGCTGTGTCCCAACTGGTAACTTTGTTGCTTGCAACAAAGTAATATTTCTCACCACATCTATTGCCTGTGCTACTCTAAGGTAATATGTATTTCTTTTTATTTAGTTATAGTTAATATCACAGTCCCCCCACTTCTCTCCCACACCCCCCCTCCACCCACCTCTCCCCCTCCATTCCCCCCAATTCTCCCCCTCACCCCTTTTCTCCCCTCACCTCTGTCTTTTCTCCCCTCACCTCTCCCCCCCACACCTCTCTCTCCCACCTCACCTCTCTCTCTCCCCCCTCACCTATCTCCCCCCTCACCTCTCTTCCCCCCCTCACCTCCCTCTTTCCCCTCACATCCCTCTTCCCCCCCTCACCCCCCTCTTCCCCCCCTCACCTCCCTCTTCCCCCCTATCACCTCCCTCTTCCCCCCTCACCTCCCTCTTCCCCCCCTCACCTCCCTCTTCCCCCCCTCACTCCCTCTTCCCCCCTCACCTCCCTCTTCCTCCTCCTCCCCCTCACCACCCTCTTACCCCTCACCTCCCTCTTACCCCTTACCTCCCTCTTACCCCTCACCTCTCTCCCCCCCCACCACCACTTCTCTCTTCCTCACTCCTTCACTTCTCTCTTTCCCCCCTCACCTCTCTCTTCCCCCCTTCATCTCTCTCTTCTCCCCCTCCTTCACCTCTCTCCCCCCTACACCCCTCTTCCCCCTAAACCTCTCTCTCTCCCACCCCTCAGCCCTCTCATCTTCTACTTTACTACTTTTTCCTACACAGGTATATACTGTACACTGATAAAAATCAATGACTACAAAAATGTATCTTTTTTATGAAAAATCTAAAAAATCCTACATTTAGCCTATATTAGTAATAATCCCCTCAGAACAGGGCATTATTGGCCAGTAATGCCCTGTTCTTCGGGGATTATTACTTAATTATATATTTCCTCAAATACAGTACTTATCTCACTGCCTCAAAGTGGGGGAGAATGGGAGAATGAAGATGGGATGGAGCACATTTGGAAGAAACAAAACAATTTTTCAAGGGAAACTTCCACTGTGCATCAAAAGGAAAGTGTTTGACCAGTGTATCCTGTCTGTGATCACGTAAGATGGAAACTTGGACCCTAAATGTGAAGATAACTCAGAAGCTTCAGACAACTCAAAGAAGTATGGAGAGATTTACAGTATGCTGGGTATTATCAGAATAAACAGGGAAAATAATGAATAGGTTTGAAACCAAACAAATGTCTATGACATCATCCCAAGAATAAACCAATTAAAAGGGCTGTGGGCTGGGCATACCATTAGACAGGGATGTTACTTGACTTGATTTCAAGGGTTGTAAAAAATAAAATAAAACAATGACCAAAAGTAAGATGGGAGGATGAAATCAGAAAATATGTGGAGAAGGGAGGCATACAACTGCAGTATCTGAAAGATCATTGGGGAGCTATTCATCCAGCAATGGATCGGAAAGAGCTAAAAAAAATTATGATATATTATGAATCTAAAATATTTTCTAATATATTTTTTTTACATATTTAAACTATTAAGGGATGATCAAAGCTGCCACACATTTGCAATTGCAGATTTATATACAATTTCAATACAGCCTCTAAATTATATTAACTGTAATGTACTGTAAGCCATTGAAATCAACATTAAATAAACATTTATAAATAACATCCCAATGAGTACACTATGAAGTATACATATAATTTAAATATAATATATCAAATTTACAATTCAACACACTTAAAATCAAAAGCTATGGTTGTGAAGTTTTATGGGAAAAACATGAGAATTCTTCTCAAATTAAATTATAGTGTGCCGAGCTTTCAGTCTCTTCTTCCCGCCCTACCTATCTATAAATGCTTCAAAAACTCTGTACACTCTAATTTCTTCAGTGAAGAAGTATTTTATTTGTTAACTATAGTATCACAACCGTAGCTTTTTATTTTATGGCTGTTAAATTGTAAAATATGTTTTTTGGTCCTTGAGAATTTACACTTTTTAACAGGAAAAAAATCAATTTAGCATATCTATGCCTAGCCTACTAAATGGCTCAAGTTCATGTTTGTGCACAATTGCTATCACTGGTTGCTGACTGCAAGTCAACAGTGTGAAAATGTTCCAGGCTAGAAATTCTTCACAGCTTACTGTACGAAATTTGCTAACAGACCAGTAAACGGGAATACAAAGCCAGGACTGGATAACTATTCCACCCTTGACACATAGGAAGATCATACTGTCATTTTGAATCTAACCTAAATCACGGTCTGTTTTGTGCAATCGTGGTATTCTGTGAGGATACAGATGTTTTTATAGTTTATTTGATCTCAGTTGTGGGCAATTGTTCAGGTGTAAAATACATTATATTTTTCTACTATACCTTTTAAACATGACACATTATTTTTTGATAGAGACACTTGAGGACATTCAGATGCCCAAAAAGGTGGAAATATGGTGACAGCTTTCCATAACTCAATTTCTTTAAAATCATTCAATACCTCCCTCACTTTTTTTATATTGTATTTGGTTATCTAAGAGCAACAATTTTACGCCCCCATACAAATGTATATTAATTTCTAAGATGGCAGGTAGAGATTATCGGAACCGTCAAAATCAGTTTTCCAAAATTTCCTGAACTTTCCATTCAAATCCGTTCCGCTGTGTAAAATCAGTCGATGGGTTGTTCCATTTTCAAGCCGTGTAGATGTATCAAAACACCATTGGATACAATATGTTGACGTATTTGTAGAATCCAATTCGCGGGTTCTTCAATCAGTTGGAGGATTTTTAAGAATCCTCTAAATGATTGAGGAATCAGTGGATTGTATTCTAAAATCCTCCAATGGATTGCGGAATCTGCTGATTCCATTGTCAATAATAAAAAAAAAAAAACAGGAAAAGGTGAATCGCCCATTTTGACACTGATTCGTGGAAATCCACGGACCAATGGAACCGACCAATCTGAAGCGGATCCAAATTCCCCCCCCAAAAAAATTGCCAATCGCTAATGGCATTCACAAAACTCCCCAAAGAGCCCACCAGGACCTCATGGAGCATCCCCACATTCCTGCACTGGCAGTTCCCGTGGGACTATTGGGACACAGTTACATACAGTAGTAGATGAGGTTGAAAAAAGACATGTCTCCATCAAGTTATGAAGTATCCTAGCATTAGAAGAGTGAATGGGAATAAGGGGGAGGGGATTACATTACACAGAACAATACAAAATGTGCATTACTGTAGCAATAGCCTCAGAATACTGTGCATTGAATTTAGATTGAAGACACACTAGCACCACCCATCATTACTGCAAAGTACTACGGCAACTGCACAACACCATTTGGCAGCCCGTAGCTCTGCCAAATGTCACGGGGTCGCGACTTGCAAAGAAATACTGAGGAATTGTACTTGTTTTCATGCAGTCACAGGAACATTATGTCTTGCCACAGTACATCTGCACAGCCCATTCAAGTAAATTGGCCAGTACTGTTGCTGTCTATCACTGTCAATCTGGCTTCAACCTTCTTTGCCAAACATGTGATTGTGACGGAGCATAACAATTATTTTTGCTTTCTATCCAGTCCTCACTTCCGAAGGCTGTGCAGCATAAACAAGAGGGATTATGAGAATGGAGACCTTAGAACATTTAAATGACATGCAATGTGGGATTGCATCTGTGCCTTCAGCGAATGGGAATGTGCCTCCTATAGTGTAACTCTATTTTATGTTTTGATACAGTTATGTACTGGAGATGTTTGAGATTTTGAAGTTTAGAGTGGGGTGATTATGTTGAAAATAGCTATCAATACAAAGTTGTGAGATAGCAGTAAGACAGAAAAGAAAAATCTCATTGCAAATGGGTAGATAAGAGAGAGACTGATGAAAACACTCAGGGAAGATGGACTAGCTACAAATAGACACCATTCCATATGATTCATAATATCAATTGTTGATATTATATTTAGGAGGACTTTCATTTTTTTTACATTGCATTAATAACTGGGTCAATAACTCAATGGCATGATGTTGGATAGGAGGCTATGTATCCCTTAAATTGAAGGAATTGAAAAAAAATGAAATTGAAAAAAATGCATTGCGTCAAAAATTCAATGTCCCTCCTAAAGTCAATAGCGGCATATGTTGGTAGGCCATTATTCATGTTCTGACATGTTGCGTATTTTCTTGTTCTTTGTATGGTGTGCCTCATGTTCATACATATGAATTCATTAAGAATTGTTTGCGTCTACTTGCATTTGTCTTTTACACTACAAAACTGGGGTTGCACAAGTGCAATTATTTTATACATATTTACATATGTCCACCACTGACAACCTCCAAACTCAAACCTCTTACTCACCCTTTTAGCATAATATTTTTCTTAGGGAAAACAAAGTTGACGCCTGTGTCACCCAACAATTTTACATTGGCTCACCAAGATGCATGAATTAGCTACAGTACTCTTCTGTGTCACTTTTACAACAAAATAATTTTTGTGACCCTTTATACCGATGTAGCAAGACTTACTGTTCCCGTGACCATGGGTAAATAAGTCAAATGCCTCGGAACTTCATTGCATGCCGGTGCCCTGTGACTGTCAGCCGTGGCTGAACTAGTGGTGTTCTGCAGCTTCTGTAGTTCTTTGAATTAAAGACAGCTGATGCTAGTGTGTAGGTAAGCTAAATTAAATGTATTCTGAGGCTATTGATACAGTCATACCCATCCAGTATAGTACGGTCTAAGAAAAGCCCCAGTTGTTTTTAAGACAGCTATAACCACTTCTTCTACCCCATACACCCCTTCAATGCTAGAAAATTAAAGATACTAGACAGTCCCTGGCTGTCTCGTGAAGTCCCACCTGTAAGATAATGAACAAATATATGCATTACTTAAAGATTGTGTTGTTCTGTAACGGCACCACTGTGTATGCGTGGTTAATGCCTGTTCAATGTAATTGCATACAGGATTGACGAAGAATTGTAGAAAAGGCAGAAGTTACCATAATGATACAATACTCATGTTCTGTGGTGCTGGATGTGTTTGCTATGCAAAGAAGCTGCTGAAGTGGAGAACCTGCAAAACAAGAAGGAAAACAATAGCATCAGTACAGTATTGTATGAAACCAACATTATATACTAAACTGAACACCCAAACTATTCTAGTTCTTCACACAGAGTATCCCACCCCAACACAAGTTTATAAAGTTCTCCGCCCACAGTTCTTAGATATAACGTTTGTGCAAAGGAAAGGGAAAGGGAGGTGGACCGGGCGCTTCCAAAAACGTGAATAAGAAAACTGTGTTTGTGAAAAATCTATTATAACACAAATGTGAAACACCTAAAAACAATTGGTAACCTTCACCAGCCGTGACAATAGGTAAATACAAAATGTATACAAATGGTGATATGCAGCTCAACTTCCTCAAAAGGGACTGTTCCAGGTCCCCAGATGATATGTAACTTTTCTTCTTGGAGAGGAGGAGCCCAAGATAGCTCAATATAATATGTGAATAAAAAGAAAAAGGCAAATATAGTGCAGAGTGTAATTAATTATAATAGTCAATCGTATAGCCTTAGGTAGTTGCACTCACAAAACTTCTAGTATATATAAGCATGTCAGAGATCCTTCTCTCTCTGACTGGAGCCCTTTGATTGTTGAGTAGAAAATTCTCTGGATATCCCTCAAATGGTAATAGCATGAAAAAAAGGAAAGCCACAATAGTGCATACTATTTGACCAAACATGTATTGAATACAGAATATAAGAGCAGTTCAACTCACATTTTCAAAGAAAATAACAGGCATTGGAGAGAACAACTGGATGAGGTAGGACGCCGTAGGTATACAGCTCCCTGGCACTTCACTCGGGTCTCATGATCCCACAGTCTAAGTTCTGCATATGTCACTTCCGGGATTGCGTCACAGGTGAGGGCAGAAGTGTAGTCTGCCTCTGAAGATGGTTCCGATTTGCCAGTCCTTCAATTCCGAGGTCCTCCAACAATGCTAGCGCTAACTCTACGCGTTTCGCAGATGCTTCGTCAGGAGTTATAACGGGGTCCTACCTCATCAAGTTGTTCTCTCCAATGCCTGTTATTTTCTTTGAAAATGTGAGTTGAACTGCTCTTATATTCTGTATTCAATACGTTTGGTCAAATAGTATGCACTATTGTGGCTTTCCTTTTTTTCATGCTATTACCATTTGAGGGATATTCTGAGAATTTTCTACTCAACCATCAAAGGGCTCCAGTCAGAGAGAGAAGGATCTCTGACATGCTTATATATACTAGAAGTTTTGTGAGTGCAACTACCTAAGGCTATACGATTGACTATTATAATTAATTACACTCTGCACTATATTTGCCTTTTTCTTTTTATTCACATATGATATTGAGCTATCTTGCGCTCCTCCTCTCCAAGAAGAAAAGTTACAGTTCTTAGATGCCATAATAGTCCATTTATTGTGTCTTTAAAGTTCTTCAATTCTGAAGCACTGTACACTGCCGACACAGTTTATCCGAGTGCGGCTCATTCCGCAAGCCGGGAAATGTCCCGGCTTGCGAGCCGCACTCCCTCAGCGTGCCGCGCATCACCGATGCGCGGTCACGCATCATCGGGTGCTAGCGCCCCCTGCACGCGCGTCCAGGGCTCCCCGAGGGAGCCCTGGTGTCCCGCGATCGCGGGACGGCGGCAGGGGGTTCCGGGGGACCCGGCGGACCCGGCAGCGGTAGGGAGAGCGCCCCGATCGGAGGGCGCTCTTCCGCTGCTTCGGCGCGCGCCCGTCACCCTCCGGCGCGCGCCAGGATACTGCTGCGGCCAAGAACGGGCAAACTTGATAAAGTTCTGTTCCCAGAACGAAACGCGTCAGAGTGTCATAGACATGTGGATGTTCTTTTTGATGCATTAAAGTTTTTTTGTTTTATACGCCTGGTTGGAGAGTTTTCTTCAGAGGAGCAGTGACCGCCGTTCTTCTACTTTTTAAATGCTCGAATAAACTTGGCCGCAGCAGTATTTGTACTGCACCGGAAGCGCATGTAGAATTGTATCCTTCAAATTGTTCGGTATAGCCCTCCTACCACGGAATCCATCAACATTCCATTTTGTTTCCAAGACAGTATAAAGTTTGAAAGGTACATGATGTTGGAAAATCAACTGGGCAAATCTTTGTGGTTTTCCCCTCCAGCGTGCCGTATATATTTACCAATTTTTCCCTAGGTATTGTGGAAAGAGTAATCCCCAGTGATAGTGATATCTCCACTGTTCAGTTACCGCAACTGTGCTTTGGAAAATAGGTGCAGGTAACTGCTCCGGAACGCCAAGTTCCTGCAGGTATGCCTCAGTAGGATGGGGGTTGGGGGGTTATAGGCAAAATGTCATCGTCACTGGATGAGCATCATGGTCTATAGGGTCTTTTTGGCAGCTGTGGATGGCTTTAGGCACATGAGAAAGAGGATGTGGTGCTATCTCTTGTAATAGTCTATCCACAAATAAATAGAGATGATTTATTTGCCTCAGAATAGGGTCCATTCTTTGTTAAATGAGGTTCATTTTTTTCTCTAGTGTCTATTCTCTGGTCATGCTCAGGTACTTATGCACAATCAGTGGCAGATCTGGCACCCGGTGTGCAAGGCATGTCATCATCGCAATTGTCAAACAGAAAACCAATTGACAATGCAAATCCATGAACAAAGCACTAGTTAAACTCAGTCTGGAGCTCATTTCTTGGTGTGAAGTGCACTGGGTCTCAGGTGCAGTGTTCTCTCTGAAGTGGAGTGTGCTGGCTGCAAGGTGATGTGGTCCGGTTCTGAAGTGGAGTTCACTGGGTCCAGGATGAGGTAATCCAGGTCTTCAGTGGGGTGCTGGGTACGAGGTTGGGTGAGAAGGGTCCAAAGTGGGGTGAGCTGATTGTGATGCGGATTAAGGTTGATGAAAGATGGTTTCAGTTGGGTCCGCCATGGGTTGAGCTTGGTCTGGCATGGAGTGAGATGGGTCCGGGTTCCGTTGTCCTTCCGTGATCTCTGTTGACCTTGTCTTTGCATCTGCAAGTTTAAAAAACAAAAAAGTAACATTTAGTGAGGTTTCTATTGTTTACTGTCAAGACTTTTCTAAAAAACACAGTATGATAACATCAAAGCAATTTTACAAGTCTGTATTTACTTGTTCCAGAATTTCTTTCTTGTGGATGTTTGATCCCAATGGTTTTTGCTTGCTTCTTCTTTTTCCTGTTGTCTTTGCCAACTGAAGTCTATCCACCAGTCTAAGACGTTTGACCTCGACCAAACCGCCCCTGGCCCTCGGCTGCCACCACAACTCACCACCAAGCACCTCACTGCTCGAAATTTGGCTGTGCGTGCTCTGACACCTATGCCATATTTAAATGTCCCATATTGTGCAGCCATGCCATGTCAATGTCCCGGGGGGGCTGGCGCTCATGTGAATTACTGTGGCGGCCACCGCTCCGACATGGGCAGCGGCCGCCCGGGAAATTCACATGAGCGCCAGCCGCCTGTGACATTAACATGAGCTTTGTAATATGGGACTGTAACAGGGGAGTTATCCCTGCTCAGGTAATGTGCCTCTAATCCAGCAGTGTGGTGGTTAACTGCTGGTAGTCAATTAACAAACACCACCTGCCTGATTAGATTGCTTAGAAAAGCTTGTCTTTTGAGACAGGAAGTGAGACTCCTTAGCTCACACCTGAGCTGAACTTGGAGACAAAGCAGAGATTCCTTAGTCCACAACTGGGCTGAACCAAGGAAGGGCAGATGTCTTGAGCGACAAGCTGACCACAAGACAAAGGGGACAAGATTCTAACCTGGAGTCTGACATTTCCTGTGCACACTAGGGTGCGGTTCCAAGAGAGCAGAGAAGCTTCCCCTACAGCAGCCCAGCAAACAGATAAGACTTTCATGTATAAGATTTTTTATATCTGTTCATTTCATGCTATATGTTTGGGTTTGGGAGACATGCTTATCTAAAGGGAGTGGTGGATTGCATAGTATTTCACTAGAAATACTCCCAAGTTAATAGAAGCTTTGTTTACCCCTTGTTTGGATGGTTTCCTGATGTTAAGGAAACAGGCGCAATAAAAGCCTTATTTAATTTCACCATAACCAGTCTCCCTTGCATACCTCTGTGAGCGTCCGCCTACAGGGACATTTAAATAGGGCATCGGGTTCGTGGCTAAAGTTATGATGGCGGAAGAGTACCAGGGATGGTTTGGTCACTGCCAAATGTCTGTGGTTAAATGTCCCATTCTACTGTCCACGACTGTTTTTGGAGTTACAAGTCATCTGGCATTGCTGTAAAAGTTCCGTCGCCTTTTATGGTCTGCATTGCTGTAACTGGTACAGCCTTGAGAAGGTTCTTATGTCTGTAGAAGCTAGATGTATCCATCATTAAAGCAAAAGATGGAGCAGAAGAGTTCTGATCTAGATCAGGCATTTCTATTGGGTTGTATGCCACTCCAATTTTTTGGTGACTTTATATACAGCTGATGTGGTCATAGCAATTAAGAATATGGTGGGACGTCTACTGTGAAAAGGTGTTAAACGTTGGTCACTTCTCATTGGCTGGGGCATCCATCATATACTATACTTAAGAGGTGTATATGTAAGGTAGGGTTGAACTTGTGATTGGATGTCTGTCATGACAAGATGTCAAAAGTAAGACTCTTGCTTTACTACTAGTATGATAATTGTATATACTGTAACTTGCATTATTACCCCTAAATTGACACTATAAAGTATATTTGATATACCAACAATGACCAACATTTTTTACAGGGAAACTAGTCTGAAAATAATGTACATGTCACCACCACATCAATACAATGGTGCCTGTGGCAATGGGGCATCCAGGTGACACTCCTTTGCATTAGGTATCAGGTAAGACAAAGGTTTGTAGGATGGTTTACAAGGTCAGAACGACTAAGTACACTACAGTATAAAGAGCACTATTCTTCCTCTCATGAGTCTTTAACAGTGCTGCCTCCATTCTCTCTAGAACATTCGCTGTTGTGGGTTTATTCAGTTAAGCTATTCGGCTGGTGGATGAGAACAGCGGGGAAAATGATGAACGATCTACTGCAGAGGTTAAGAGTATTATGCAGCAAAAGCATCCTCTTCCAGTGTTTGAGTGCAGCATCAGAAGAATGAGGCGTGATCAAACGATATCATAAAGTATACAGTAGATGTACCTTATGTAGTCATTTACCTGTTGCACTTGTCACCATTGCTTGTAATCTATTTACATAGTATTGTAATGTTGTAAAGCATTGCGTACATTGTTGATGCTTTATAAATAAAATTATACATAACCATAAACAAAGAGTTGTGTGCAGCAAACACTAAACCAAACAAACACAAAAAAATCAATGCATCCCCCCTTTCAATCCAATGATATTTAAATGTGTTCCACGCTGCCCAGGTCCTTTGCAATAATATGTAAATACAGCAAGTGAAACTAAAAAAGCAAAGATGTTCCATGCAGCAGCAGCGCTGTTCACAGTACCGGAAGAGGGAGGGGATGTTGTGTTGGGAGGTAGTGGGTGGGGGGATTTGGTTAGAGGGTTGGGAGCAGACTAAAGGCAAAAAATAGGGGCAGGCTACTAACTTGGCTGCAGCACAAATGTTAGAATATATTATTTTTGTTGTACTGTATGTGCAAAATAATATTCATATATTTTCGTAAATACAGGTACTGTATATACTGTACACTGTCCAAAAAAATCGAATACAGTACTGTCAGCCCATTCCATACACTGTCAATAAAATTAGATGACAGTTAAATATATCACCAACATATAAATATATCACGCCTTTCTGACCTCTTGACTACATAATCAGTATTAATACACTAATGTTTAACCCTATATTGTTTCCATGTACAGCTAATCTTGAATGATATTTACTTTGTAGTTAAAACAACTGCACTGTACTAGCTCACCTCTCTTAATTTCTTATTCAACTACCACGGTCCAGGTTTTTGTTGTATTGTGACAAAAATAGCACAGTACCGGGGTGAGAGGTGTTTAATCAGAATGTTGAAGTGATGGTGCTTAGCATCCTTTTATTTTGTTTTCTTGTTTGCACCGGTATCCCTGTGTTTGAGTAACATGTTAGGCCTGTTGTCATCAAATCAATGAGTTGTCTAATCCAGGGGTGCTCAACTCTGAAGACCCCCCAACACATAAGGTTTCCAGTATATCCAAGCTACAGCACATGTGGCTCAATTAGAGGCTCAGTCTTCGACAATTTTTTAAAGCGCCGAACCCCCCGGTGTTATTTTGTAGGCTTGCCATGGCTAGCCCACAGCAAACTAAGTCATCCCGAAGGTGTCAAGAGTCCCGATACTGGGAACAGTAAGTCCTGCAACAGTTGTAGATATAGTAGGCCACTAAAATAATTTACGGAAGTGAAACTACAGCCTTAAACTCATTTGTGAATTTTAGAGAGGATGAAAATATTACGCTTTCCTTTTATTACCACCATCGTCCTATTTATCTTTATGTTGTAAAAGATTATATCAAGAGTACATATAAACCACACAAAGACATTTTCAAAGCTGCCTTCATTCTCTGCTTCCCCCTACAGAGTTTATCTCACACAAATCCAAATGCCACCATGAGATGACTGAGAACGAGCTTTATGCGGCCTAATTAAGTCACGAGAGGGAGCTTGCTTCTGACAGAGGCTTCCCTACCTTCTAGACATGCTTCTTTTTACATATTTCACGCTTGCTGACAGATTAACAATAAAAAGAATTTCTGGAACTGATTGTTAAATAGTGTCGTGTAAATAGTGTAAAAAAGTACCGTCGTGACATCATGTGATATACTGAGGAGTACAAGCACTGAATCAGCCCCTCTGATCGGCGTTGCTCCGGACGGAGAATAGGCTTTTACATATGAGTGCCTAAATGATTGTCTCCTACTTTGAAAGCCTCTAAAACATTTTGATAGCAAGAGAGGGTTTCTATACCCCTACTTTACAGCTATAAACAAACATACGATGGATAAATATCTAAGCAATACACTAATTGAGCTCTGTGAAAAAACAACAGCAGCCATATTTGGATATAGCTGCAACAGTTGCTACTGCTGTAGGAAAATATATTTAACATTTCAACTGAAAAAAAAAATCAGATTTAACAACTGTGACGGTAGGGGATAACCAGGTTCTCAAAAAAATGTTAAGCCCGTTTTGGTTACCCCTGATTCGTGTATAAGGGTTCAAGAGAGTTAGCTCTTGAGCCCAGTAACATTGTATGTTTCAACTGTACTTTGTGTAATAAAAGTACTTTTTGTGTTTTTACCTTTCCAGGCATGCCATCGAGCAGGACTTCATAGGAGGAATTGTTGTCACAATGTGCCTAGCAGTTGGGGTTTGGAGTTGTCGGTTCCCCTAAAAATGTTCCCGGGAATCATGCCTGATTCCGGGATACATGTAGGCACATTGTCCTGGCAATATCTCCCCTTGAAAACGCAAGCGTGACTCACCACTAGGGTACCCTGCTTAAGCATAGCCCAGAAAGGTCAATGGGGCGCAGGGATGAACAAGGTTCCCTGTAGCTGAGGGGATCCCTAGGTTAAGGGGGGTACCCCAGCTAGTGCCCAGATGACCCAGAACCTATATTGGGTTTGTGGGTACCCTAACCATATATAAGGTTGCGGGGAGGTGCTAAGAGTCCACCCTGAGTCTAAGATAAAGTGTATAGAGAATAAGGGAGAGAGAAAATAAAGTACAACATTTTTTTCTATTCAATCCCCTATACCCAGAAACTCAGGGAAATGTATAAAAGTATATTTTATTAATGTACTATAATGTAATGTGTTGTTACATTCGGAACCCGTGTCCTGTCAGGCTGCTCAGGCTAACACCTAGGCGCCGGTAAGTCTGCTGGACATTGGAGTTCAAAGAAACCAGAGGATGCCAAAGGTGAGAAAAAGCATTTGGTTAGCTGGGAAAGGCGGAGTACCAGGTCCGGAGAACAATGGCTGTCATCTAAGATGCCACTTGCTCTGCCAGACCTGGAGGAGCCTGTCCCAGCGGGTGGCATTGAGATAGCCAGGGAGTGAAGTTCCAGGCTTGCGCATGTCTCCTGGCTATTTCATATTTCCCGCTGACCTGGCTTTTCTTACCGGCTTAGCTCTGATTGGTTGCTAGGAATTTTCCCACACGATGATTGGCTGCTGAGTTTCATGAATGAAACTCAGAATACTATAAAAACAATGTGATCCAATGAGATTCGAGTTCTCTGGTGGAAAGAGTGTGGGAGGGCTTTTCAAAGTTGCTCTTGCACAAATAGCAGAGCATCCGGCTTCAATTTCAAGCCAGAAAAGCCTGCCTGCCAGATTCCAAGTTACGACTTTTGCGTCCAAGTTCTCAAAATTGAATGCAGCAGACACGGCTAGGATTTGATGCCGATTTCGGTTTCAGAGGATCGTGGTAGCTTGCGGTCAAAAAAGTCCAAGTTCTCAGTAGAGAAGGGAGCGTTGGCGTGTGGAACTTCACGTCGATTTGGGAACCAGGAGATTCTGGGCTAAGACCCGGTCAGGGAAAAACTCTTATTTAGAGTTCCCTGCACTAGAAAAGTCTCGTTTTGGACCCCAGACCCCCAGTGTGTGTCTTTTTGTCAGTATTTTGTGTTCCATTGTGTGTACGCGATTTTGTGTAAATAAACTTCAATTTATTTCATTACCTTGTTTTGCTCAGTCTTCAGCAGATAGGTGTAAAGATTATAATAAATATTTATTCACCTAAAAGATAAACTAAACCTTGCTATCTAATACTAGGCTGACTCTAAGTTAGCTGCTTGAACTACAGTATCTCAAGCAGCAATAGACACAATATATTAACATCTTGAAACTAGGAGGCAATCTACTCCTAGTATAAATTCTCGGTATATTCACATTTTTATTTTTTGTGCTTCTTATGCAGCGGCCGTTATTCGAACATTACACTGAGCCATTTTTGTGTGCTCTGCTGTATTCCACACGGCATTCACGCCGCCAATCACACCAGGCACACCTATGTTTATCGCAGTTGATTTGTTTGAATTTCATGAATTCTGATTTGTTTGGGTGCAATTCTTCACGTATCTGTGGCAGAAATGAATGAATTGTAATGTGTACAGTTCTGTGCTACTGTGTCAATTTGCAGGTGTTTATAAACCAGAACACTAAAATGCCATTTTCTGCACTCACGTCTTAAGGCAGTACGGCTGGAAGAAATCACGCACCATGACATGGGTATTCCGAGGTATACAACGCGTGAAATGTTCAAATAATGGCCGTTGCATCTGTATTTACTATTTACAATAATTTTATTTAATTAATTGTGTTTTATTAAATATTTTGAACATATTTTAATATATACCTAATCAAGGCTAAATATTAATTGTTTCATCATTTCAATTTAATATAATAGAGAGTGCAACATACAGATACCCTTTTTGCCTATTACTTTGATTGTTAAATAAAAAGAAAACTTTGAAGACATGTTTAAATAAATCATAAAGGCTGTAAGCAACATGGAAGCGAGGCAATGCATTCTTTGTACAAATGTATGTTTAATAAAGGCTATTTTTTCTCATAAACCTGTTTTCCTCTTCTGGGGACTGAGCGATAAAAGAAATGGCAAATCATAAAGCACTAGCTGTACCCGGCGTAACATACGCCAATCTAGGAGATCTGAAAGGTTATTAAGTAAACACTACTCTTGGTTTTCACCCCTCCCAGTAATGCCTTGCTGTCTCTTGTCCCCTCTTCCCCACCTTACTCTCACCTCCATCATGCCCTGATCGTCTTTGCACTCCCTGCCTTACTGTGTCTGCTCCTCTCTGTGCAAACTACATTCCCTCCTCTCCTTCTCATCTGTCTCCTCCTCTCCTTGCTGTGTCCACTGCCATTAAAATCCCCTATCCCTGTTTCCTGGGTGAGTGAGAGACCACTCAGTCTATAACGAAGGGGGGAGGGAAGTATGTATGTATATTGTTATTTATATAGCTTCAATGGTGTACACAGTGCTTGTGACAGTAGGGGTCGCTGGCTGACCTTGTGGGGAGAAATCAAAGCAATTTACCCCTAAATCCATGTAACTTGGCCAGCTATGTAAGGCTTATTTCAGCCAAATGTAATTTAATAGCAGAGGGAGAACAAGGAATGTATAATGCACCATGTCTGTAAGAATGCATTTCAAAGCATGTATTCTGTCTTCCCTGGGACAATCCTTTCCTCAATCAACATTGTTCTGTTATGTGATTTGGGCTAGCTGTGTGTAATGCGAAGTCCTGTCTTTTACATAATTACCTTATATCTGTATTAATGCCTGTGTTAGCAGTACCTCCCAGATTAGATACAGTAGTTGGTATTGTGTTGTGATGGAATTAACATGCAAGACAGTAAATTAGATGTTCCACTGTTACTGTCATTTTCTATGGAGAAAGACTAGTAATTCACTAAGTTGAAGCTCTCCATAGAAATAGATCAGAACCAAGGTGGGGGATTAGTTAAATGAATCAGTTATCAGGTCTGAGCCCCAGGCACTGTTTTCTCTTGGCTGGCTGCCTTTGTTCAATACGCACCAATGGGTATATAAGGGGTGCTGCTGGACAGTGCATTAGGTTATCCCTCAGAGGGAGAGGACCATCTGAGAGACTAACAGAGGGAGTTCACCTCTGGGAAAGACTGTGGAGTTGGACTGTGACCAGCTAGAGAACCATGTCAGAGTGGCTTCTGTGTGCAGCACTTTGATATCCTGGAGCAGAGAAGTGGACAGGGGAAACCCATTTGAAGTGGGTCCTTGCACCTAGGAAAGGTAGATTCCGAGGATGTATCCAAAATAAACACACAGATACCCAGCAAGCTCATATAGACCCCAAAAAATCAAAATGTACCTCATTTTATTTCACTTACTGTGTTTTCCCTGTGACTGATCCCTTAAATTTAAATGGTGTTAAAAGTCCTGGTCTACTGTGACAGTGCTTTACAAAGATAATACAGTACAGTGAATTATAATAATACAATAAGTGCAGCAAAGTCAGACAATAGGAAAGACTTGGCTGACCCAAAGAGCTTACAATCTAAGTGGTATGTTGGGGAATTTACAGAGACAATAGATGAGGGAATAAGTGCAGTACATGGTAGTGCTTGGCCACAATGGTTGATAGGAGTGACTGTGAGTGTGGCACAGTAGCCATGAGTACAGGCTATTGGGATGCTTCTTTTGAGAGGTCAGTTTTAAGGTTGGTTGGTATTAAATTAGATGGGTTAACAACATTAGCAGGTGAAAGGTGCAAAAATTGACAGGGAGGTGTGGGTGAGAGCAGGTGGGTATATGGCTGGGTCCCGGATTAGGAGAAATATTTCCTGTAGCATGTAGGAGGAGTAGAGAGAGAAATAGAAGACAAGAAGAGGATTTGTGGGGGTGCTTTTAATTGAGGGGTGTAAAAGTTGCTGGGAAAGGTTATACATAGTGGTACAGTGTATAGGCAAAAGCATACTATAGGTGGAGGGAAGGATATATTGAGAAATGAGGATAGGCGGAGAGTGGGGAAGTTGGAGAGAATATAAAAATTTACAAAAGCGTGAGGAAAAAGCAATAGGGAGGACATAATGAGATGCATGGAGAGAGATTTGAGGAGTGAGGTCCCAGGTATTGGAGGAGATGGAGAGTAGGAGGTGAAAGAGCAGATGTATAAATCAGGCCTTGGAGGTCAGTGTAGCATTGAAGATTAAACAGCAGCTTCGAAAATTAGTCTTTAGATGTGAAAAAATTGTCAGAGCATTTAGAAAGCCAAGTTCTCACAGATACGGGGTTGATGATGAAGTGCAGAGTAAAAGTCTTGCATTCTTCACCTCCAATTTGAACTCAAGACACTTCATATGTGACACTTAAGATGTTACACAGCCAATGTGAAGTCTCATTACACAGGATGTGCAATCTCATTGGCTGTCCCTGGGTGAGTGGCAGGCCGATCAGTCTATTACATTGGGTGAGGGATGTGTAACCTTACTGGCTGTCTCTTGGTAAGTGACAGGCCAATCAGTCTATCACAGGGATGTGCAGACATCCTTAGAAATATATATACAGATTTCATGTCTCGACTCTATAACTAAAGGTCGGTGTTCGTAATGAAGTTCAAAAGCTGTGAAATGTAATAGGTTAAATTCTGCCTTCCACAAAATTGAAAACATTGAAGATTTTTTTTTACATCAATATACAGTACTGTACTGTATAGGCACAATGTAGGAAGTACACTGAAATAACACCACGCAAGTACATACATATGATGTGTATTTATTTTTAAATACACTGCGTGTAATTTACTGTACACATTACTTGTGTACTAGTATTTATTGGAGGTCATGTGTAGTTTTATTGTTTACTTATGTAACGGTTTGAGGCCCCCCCAATCTCATATTGGCCCCTATGTGCATAATCTGCCTCCAGTGTAGTGTGGTGCACCTGCTGGCTCACAGGACTCCTGAGTCTCCTGCTTGTTGGTATTGGGGATTTCACCATGACAGGCGTATGAGGTAGTGCAGAGTTCTACTCACAGTCAGTACAGCGCCTCCATCCCTTCCAGATCCCCACGACAGCAGGGAGGAGTTTCTGGAAGAGAACTCCTAGGTGCACCTTCTCCCTGGGTAACTCCATTCACAGGCAAGAAGGGTATCTTTCTCATAGGCATCTTTATTAGCACGTTACATGGCAGGCTGCCCATCATAGCGGCCGACACTTAGCCGCACATTATCATGTTGTCCATCTACAGGAAGGTTCCTTCTGCTCTCTAATCAAGTTGTCTTTCCACCTCTCCCCTAAGGGAGACCACCAGCTGTGCCAGAGCCCTGGACACAGTGTGTACTCTGCTTGTCACTTTGCCACGTGCCTCTCTGACAGACAGACTTGAACTGCTGCAGACACTTCACCCAGACATAACAGAACCTTGACTTGACTCAGCAGCAACCAGGATGAACACTCAGCAGCAACCAGGATGAACACACTAACTTTAGGAAGTGCTGTGCAATATATAGGCTCCAGAAAGACCCACCTCTGTGTCACTAATAGTGGACACAGAGCATGCTGTCACTTCCTTTGCTACATATGACACATCACAGGGTTTGAAGGCAAACCTCCATGATGACTACTGGCAACCCTGCCTTCTTACCAGGGATTACTGCTAGAAAGAGAGAGCTATGTACACCAATTTTACACTGGCTACAATCTCCCCCTGGTGGAATCCAACGGCCCCGCTTGGACCTAAATTTGTGGAACCTTCCATCAGAAGCAACTGCAAAACATAAACAATATACATCAGTATAGGAATCCATCTTCCCGTCATGAACATAATCACATTAGACCAATTTGGCCACAGCAGTACACTTGAACTACTCCATAGGAGAATTTAAAGCCTTAATAGTAATGCCTGGGATCAGGCTTCTTAACCTCCCTCCCATTAGCATCCTGCACTGAAATACTGTAACATCTTGGCTGCCCATTCTCTGGCCTGTACTCCATTTTGTGTATGTATTTGTTGCACCCAACACTCCATACCCTCATAAGATAGCAGATTCTCTCCTCTGTCCTGTGCTCCACATGGCTCGATTTAGAGTTAAGGTAATCTTCTATAGTTTCTCGCAACCATGTGTCCCTATTATCCTCCATCTCCTGCATAAGAGGTTCAGGTACATAAGTATATTCTAGGTCATGGGACCGTTTGTAGCGTGCCACTATGGCCCTCTCAGCCCGGCTGATTCTTATTAATTTTTTATTTTCTGCCTGCCTGGCAGTACCCACGATATTGGCTCTTCCGGGGCAATCACATCGTATAAAATAGAGGATTCCCTGGGAGTGACTAGGCCCCTCTGAATGTCATGCCACCGCCTAACTACTTCTTCATGGCATTCTTCCTCAGAGTTATCACCTACCTCCCACCAGTGGTCAACTACATCTCCTCTTATCAGTAGGAATTGCGTACGATCCAGCCAGGCCTCGTACCCCTCAAACATGGGAGCCCACCACTTGGTACTCTGCTCTTCAGCCTGCTCTTTCTCTGATACAGCTATTTCACTTTCCTCCAGTTCTCCCCCAGAAGAAACACCTGATGTCCCCGTGGACCTAGAGGCTGACCCAATACATTTAGGCCTACCCCTCCCATTAGTATTACAATCAGTAGAACTCATTCTTGAAGACATCCCAGATGGAATCATCTCCCTCCCTGATCCCTCATTGGAGGTAAAACATTCCCCCCAGTCCAGAGCTGACCCAGTCCGTTCCTCAGATGTGTCCCAAGACTCCCCAGACCACCCTTGGCTAGATAGGGACCCGGACGACGAGGTGACAGGGGCAGGGGTTTGGGCATGGGCCGGGGGCAGAAGGAAAAGGGACGTGGGCTGGCAATGTGGTACTATGATCCGCAGTTTGGCAATGCCCCGGCTGGTGCCAGCGTTGGGCAGGTCAGGCTCACCCTTCTCTTGGTTCCCCGGATGCCTCTTGGCCTGCCGACATGTGCCCATCTCATTTCCGGACAGCCTGGTGCTGCACGGCGGTCGCGGTGATGCTGTTTGCTTCCAGCTGACTCCGCTGTGTCTGCCGGAAGTGATGTCATCGATCACGCGGGACGAGGCGCCATCTTGGGTGGGATCCCCCACCGGAATGTCTTCCTCCAGTTCGACATCCGGCGCCGAACGCGATGGTTCGTTCCGCTGCTCCGCTTGGACCTTGGCTGGGCCGGTCTTCTCCGTCGCCTCCATCGAAGCCTGAGGGGAGTAAGAGGGTACCTCACCACTCCACTGGCTTGTGATGAGGTCCTCTTCTCCTTTCACGCTGATAGTCGCCACAGCCGTGGGACTCATCCGCTCCGGTCGCATCCGTACAGGTTGTCGCGGACTCTCGCAACTCAGCTCCTCCACATCACAGGTAAGGGCTTGCTCTTTTTCAGCATCGCTGTAGTGGCCCGCCGGTAGGCGCATCACCACCGATGTCGGGCTTGCTTGCTCTTTGTCCAACGAGGCAGACTCGGATGCCGGCAACGGTACTTCCGCAGGGGACCGAAAGTGAGTTCCGGGTTCTCGCTGCGGTAGCAGGCCCCAGTCACACTCTTTTCAGGTGCCACCATCAGCAGGGATCCCCATTCTCTGGGATCAACCTTCTCCTGCTTCACTTTGGGCGAGGCTCCAGCCGTCAGCTTGGCTGTCTCTCCTCCCACCTCCGCGGCGTGCCCAGACACAAACAGCTCCACAGCCCATAGGTAGTGTATACCACACTGCGGGCATCTTGCAGTGGTGCTGGCTTCTCCGCCGGGTAACCTGCATTGCATGTACAGGCACCGCAAGGTTTCTTTGTCACCTGCCTTCACTACCAGGAAGCCTCCTGGCAATAGGTAGGGGTGTACAGCAATGTCCATTGCACTCTTAGTCGCACTGGTTAAGGGAGACACTCGGCACAGCAGTCTCTCCTGTTCACCAGCTCCTCGCAACTGAGGGGCAGGAAGCGCACATCCAGCTCCTCCCTCAGTCAGCTCTGTTCTCAATTGGCAGATACAAGGACCCCTCCCCCTGGTAGATATCAGAGGAGGGTCCCACAAATTCACATGTTGACTCAGAGTTGGCTCTGAGCCTGTCACAGTCCAGGAGGGCACGGCCACAGCTTTCGCGCCACTTTTCCCCGCAGGGTGGGGCTCTTCCTTTCGCGCCTCTCCCGGCCAACTTCTTGCAACTTCATGGTTTGCAAAATTTCAGCACACGGCCCACGCGGTCTCCCAGGGAAGCGGGAGCCGCCATTTTGGATTACACGGCCATTCACATTAACAGCAGGGGTTACTTGGTTAGTGATCACCGTCTGGCAATCAGATACTCCATTCTTTTCACACTCAATAACAATGTCCTCACAACTTTCCCCCAGGGTGGCACCCTGTGTTCCTAGGCAGGACAAAAATGGCGCAGCCACTGCTTTAGCGCCACTCCATAGTAGACTAGCAAAAGTTCCTTCTGTATGTGGTACCTCCATGGTACACACTCCATGTGCGCTTTCTCCATCAGGCGCGAGCCGCCATCTTGGACTCTCCGCACCGCGCGAAACATCATCACTTGCAGTCGCCAATTTTACACTTGGATTGCGATCACACATGGTACTCCTCTCTGCTGGGCAGCCGCCATCTCGATGCAATAAAGAATGCCAGTGCACCTCTCCTCTACATGTATCTCATGTGTGTCTTACTCATGTATGCACTACCTCAGGCTAGGCTAAGTCTCTCACTGTATGCTGTCATGATCCTCCAGTATGTGCTCTGTGGTAAGTAGTCTGGTTACTGGCTAGAGTACTCTGGCGTTTCCATGCAGTACTAGGGCGTCAACCTACTCTTGGCTACCTCTAGCGCAGACCCTCTCAGGAATTCCTGACCCATGTTAACCAGGCTATCCCCTCAGGCATCCTACGACTAGCTGCCTCAAGGTGACCTGAATAGCTATAGCCCTGTCTCCAGACCCACTTTACTCCCTTCGAGGCCCTAGGGTGTACTTTGCGAGTGGTCCGTCACGCTCCTGACTACCCCTAGGTCCCTTCCCATTCCACAGTACTTCCTGGCAGCATACATCTCCTGTTTCCCAGTTAGCCTAGCAAATGCCTGTCCTGATTATCTCAGTAGCGCCTCCAAAAATGTAACGGTTCGAGGCCCCCCCAATCTCATATTGGCCCCTATGTGCATAATCTGCCCCCAGTTACATCTCAGTGTAGTGTGGGGCACCTGCTGGCTCACAGGACTCCTGAGTCTCCCGCTTGTTGGTATTGGGGATTTCACCATGACAGGCGTATGAGGTAGTGCAGCATTCTACTCACAGTCGGTACAGCGCCTCCATCCCTTCCAGATCCCCACGACAGCAGGGAGGAGTTTCTGGAAGAGAACTCCTAGGTGCACCTTCTCCCTGGGTAACTCCATTCACAGGCAAGAAGGGTATCTTTCTCATGGGCATCTTTATTAGCACGTTACATGGCAGACTGCCCATCATAGCGGCCGACACTTAGCCGCACATTTATCATGTTGTCCATCTACAGGAAGGTTCCTTCTGCTCTCTAATCACGTTGTCTTTCCACCTCTCCCCTAAGGGAGACCACCAGCTGTGCCAGAGCCCTGGACACAGTGTGTACTCTGCTTGTCACTTTGCCACGTGCCTCTCTGACAGACAGACTTGAACTGCTGCAGACACTTCACCCAGACATAACAGAACCTTGACTTGACTCAGCAGCAACCAGGATGAACACTCAGCAGCAACCAGGATGAACACACTAACTTTAGGAAGTGCTGTGCAATATATAGGCTCCAGAAAGACCCACCTCTGTGTTACTAATAGTGGACACAGAGCATGCTGTCACTTCCTTTGCTACATATGACACATCACAGGGTTTGAGGGCAAACCTCGATGATGACTACTGGCAACCCTGCCTTCTTACCAGGGATTATTGACAGAAAGAGAGAGATATGTACACCAATTTTACACTGGCTACACTTAAAATAAATAATGGTACTGTGTCTGACGTCAAAACATTCCTTTTTTTATATTTAGGGAAAAGCTATTTTGACCATATTTTTATATGGTCAAACTTTTATACGATGTTTATGCCTATGTGGTACCATGTGGCACTACAAGGGTTGGGTATTTAATGGGTTAATGTGCTTCTGCATTAAAGTATTGTATGTACAGGGACTTGGAACTTGGTGGAGGCTAGAAACTAACCAAATCATGTGCCCTGAAGTCCACCAGATTGAGATAGAGTGCTGAAGAGCACAGTTTTACTGGATAGAGAGAAAGAAATACATTTTTTTTTTTTTAAATAAGCCTTCCTTGTGATCTTTACTTCAATTCAGCTTGTTGGTAGTTATTCTCCTGATCAGGTGCTGTAACATTTTTAATGTAGTATGAGGTTCAGGATATGTGCTTTCTGTTTCTGTTGTTAAAAATATTAATGATATTAATAATGGGTGCTATAACAGTGATGTTGGGTCCCATGTAAGACACAAAAAAAAACCAAGGTCAAGACTTCCAATCAACACAGAGTTGAAAGAGTTAAAAAAAAGAGAGAATGCATCATACAGTATGAACTTGGTTCTTTGCAAGGAAATGTTTGAATGCCCTTATTTTATTCTAAAGTATCACCAGATATTGAGACTTGGGGGGTCATGCAGTAAGCAGCGGAAAGGCACTTCTCGCCCGTTTCATTAAATACATATAGCACTCACCCATGTCCAGCTGCCACGATGAAGGCCATCCTCATCTTCATCCTGCCCATGCCCCCTCCGCTGCTGCAAAACATAAACAATAATAAAAACATCCAATGTAATGTCCCCTAACCCTTTAATCACCAGAGCGGTTATTAACCGCTACAGTCATTAAGAGGTTAACCCACCCTCACCCACTTTTCATGACGTCATCTTAAAGGCAATTGAAGCACAGCCATTCTGAAGCACAGCCATTGGATTGCCTTTAAATGACGTCATCATTTTTTTTATCGGCCAAAACACATGGTTTTCACGGCCCAATCAGGGCCGTGGGAACCATATGACGAAAATGTGATGTCATAGGCCTTTAAAAGGCTATGTCGTCTCATTTTGAAGACAGATGCCGAGGAGGAAGGACCTCCTACGGAAGAAGAAGGCCAGGGCGTGGCCGAAGAAGACAAGAAGACCCCTGGAAGAGACCGGAAGAAGATACAAGAAAGAAGAATGAAGATGGATTACAAATAGAAGACCCGTGGATTGATTTGGTTTTTTGTTTTAATGTTTATTATTTTATGGTTTATTATTATATGGGTTCCTGTGCGTGGATTGGTTTGAAAGTAAGCTGTTCAACGGGAGTCGGTGAGTGGGTCAAGTAATGGTAAGTGAACAAAAGAAATGTATTTTATTTAACTTGTTCATTTTTTTTTAGGTTTTTTTCATGTGTATTTTTTTTTTTTGGTACATCATTTCTTGCCACTGTATGTATGTATGTATGTATGTCTAGATCGATATATACATACAGGGTAAGAAATGATGTTGTTTTAAAAGCTTGTTTTGCTGTGTTTAAAATGTTTTTGGCTATGCTGCTATGCATAAATGTGTGTCTAATGTATTTTAAAATTAGATAGATGTAATTTTTGCTATTGTATGGTGTACTTTAGGTCAGGGTGAGGCTTGCTTTTGTATATTGTATTCTTTTTGGTACTTATATTTTGTCTGAGGATAACTTGTTCTGTTTAACGATTGAATTAGTTAATTGTTTAATTGTTATGGATGGAATTTAAATTGTTTAGTGATTTAATTAATGAATGCTAATTGATTTATGGTTACTGGATTGGTTTAAATAGTATACTTGTTTGGATGTATTGGTATTTTGTTTGCAAATGAATGTTAACAATAACATATTCCAGAGTGTACATGGTGCATAGATTGTATGCATCATGTATACAATGTAAATGCAATGTTTTGATTGGCATTTGATGATTTTGATTGGAAGATGAGATTGGATTTTTTAAGGAAATTGATTGTATTGTACTGTGTCTGTATGGAGAAGTGGTATTTGTAATAGAGCAAGTTTTTGATAACCCTTCTACATTTATTTGTATATTGGTTCATCATGTGTGTATCTCTCTCTCTCTCTCTCTCTCTCTCTCTCTCTCTCTCTCTCTCTCTCTCTCTCTCTCTCTCTCTCTCTCTCTCTCTCTCTCTATATATATATATATATATATATATATGCAAATATAGCTGTATGCTCATCTGCATGTCTTAGGCAGGTCTGCAACCCCGCCTTTCCCGCCCGGGGTTGCAGACCTGCCTAAGACATGCAGATGAGCATACAGCTATATTTGCATATTTGCTTTCCTGTGGAGGGTTTTTGTCACTTTTTTTACTCACCATAACTTAACTCAGTATTATGGTTTATATATATATATAGTTGCATGATGAAGCCACTGTACAAATGAATGGGTGAAGGGTGTGTATCGGGCCAGGGTGGCTTAACCCCTAAATTACCTTTGCGGTTATTATCCGATAACGTGATTAAGGGGTTAATTGATATCTGAATGTAATTGCAATGTATTGGCTATGTATTTTGTGGGCAACGGAGGGCAAGGATGTTGCTGGCGACGGCACCGCAGACCCGTAGTCTGCGGGGAAGAACCGGTGGCCTCACATCTGTGGGGGCACCGCGGACCCGTAGTTTGCAGGGAAGAACCGGTGGTCCCACATCTGTGGGGGCTCCCAGACATCCACGGGCCTACCGTGGGGACCCAATTGTGGCCCACGGTGCCCCATGGAGACCACCTGGTGGGCCATGGCGCCTGGCGAGACCCACCAACAGGCCTCCAGAACCTGTATGAAACAAGTTGCTGGTAACTTGTAGGTCTGTCAGGTGACCTGTCAGGCCCACCGGGGACTCGCGTGGGCCTGGGGTATGAACCCTGTATGTAAAAGGATAAATCATATATTTATGGGAGGGCACAGGTGGTGGGTTATGTATTTAATAAATAGAATGATGTTTATTGTGGGGCAGTATATTGTATTTATTGTGGGTACTGGAGGTGGAAGGAGGGGGTATTGGCCCCAAGGGTATGTGGGTAGGCCTCCCTGCTGGGTAGTGGGTGAGGGTGGTTAGGCCTCACGGGGTGGGGGGTTAGTGGGGAGGGTATGTAGGCCTCCCGAGTGGTGGGTGAGGGTGGGTTAACCCCTTAATGACTGTAGCGGTTAATAACCGCTATGGTGATTAAGGGGTTAGGGGACATTACATTGGATGTTTTTATTCTTGTTTCTGTTTTGCAGCAGTTGAGGGGGCATGGACGGTGATGAAGATGACGAGGGCCTTCATCGTGGCAGCCGGACATGGGTGAGTACTATATGTATTTATTGTATTGATTGTTCTTTATGTATTTTTAATACACAGGGGGTATATGTTGTTTATTGCAATGTTTATTGGGGGCAATTGTCCCCAATAAACATGCTATTGTGCCTTAACCCCTTCATTGCCTTAGCGGCTATCCGCTATGGTAATGAAGCAGCATTTTTGTATTTTAATAATATTGTGCGGGAGCAGGGGGTCCACTGAACTGAACCGCATTGGTTTCTGGCTCAGGGACCCCCTGCTTCTGGAGTTACAGACCCCGGTTTGGGGCATTGGTGACAGTGTCGCCACCATATTTATAGCGGGCACGTTGTGTATGGGACGCTATAAAGAAGGCGACACTGCCACCCGATGACACATACCGGGGCCTGTAACTCGGGAAGCAGGGGTCCCTGGTCCACAAAGCAATGTGGTTCAGCTCAGGGGACCCCCTGCTCACTGTACACTATTATTAAAAATACATTCATGCTGCTTCGTTACCATAGCACATACTGTAGCCGCAAAGGTAAGGAATGAGTGTTTATTGATATGTGTGTTTTATTCATACTGTAGATGTGCAAGGGGTCTCCGGAGCTGAACCGCTTTGGTTTTAGGTCCGGGGACCACCTGCTTCCCGAGATACAGGCCCCTTTACGGGGTGCCGGTATCCCTCTGCTTTGTTTACATTCCGCGGTCACGTGATCGGGACATTTAAATGCAGAGGGATACCGGCACCTCATAAAGGGGTCTGTATCTCGGGAAGCAGGGGGTCCCCGGACCTGAAACCAATGCGGTTCAGCTCCGGAGACCCCCTGCACATGTACACTATGAATAATATTGTATATAAAATCATTTTTAGTGTGCTGATGTTTGCGCAGAGAGCGTGGCGGATCTCTCTCTTCTGCAGACACATCTCGTCAGGGGATGGCTTCTCGGCAGCTTCTCACCAGGCAGCCTGTCTCGCCACCGGTTACTCGCCATTATTTCAAATAGTGGTGGCGCTTTCATTCGCCAGGGATTAGACCCTTCCTCCATACAGCGAGGTTAACACCCCAAAAACATGGCGAATTCAAACCCTGGTGAATGCAATTTTCCGCTGCTTAGTGCATAGACCCCTTGATCTCTATAGTTCTCCAACTTGTCCTGTGTAACACACCTGGTTTATGTAATAACCAATGAATGTGGAGTTTTATTATTTGCATACTGTATGAATGGCATACTGTATACAGTATAATTTCAAATTCACATTCCAAATAGGTTTAGGCTAGGAGAGTTTTAGCGCATTCTGGCCTTGATGGCGGCCAACAAGCCAGGTGTGCAATATTTCTCCAATTACCACATATATAACAAATTTGCTCAGCCTTAATCATCCCTGCTCACTTGTTTACTGTAGGTATGTATTGCCCTTAAAACCTGGCCTATTGGTAGCCCTCAAGGATTACATTTGAGCACACCTATTCTAGACCAAGTCCCCTCCTATAGTAGAGAACACTTGTGTGTGCCTATAGGAAAGAAGCATGAGAAAGAGTGTGGAATCTCTCTGACTTTATCTTCACAAGGAATGTAGATTTTAGCAATGGATAAGGCCAATTAGCCGTAAGATTTTCTTGCAAAAAATTAGCTCAGCGGCATAAAATGTCTATCCTATATAATCTCAAGAGAACTAAACAAAAAAGCTTCAGATGCTCCACAAAGAAGCCCATCAAGTGATAAACACTGTTAAATGAGCCTGCAGTTGCAAAGAGTGTTATGCTTGACAAGTGCCTGCATTTTTATTAAAGCTCTGATTGATTGGTTTAGTAAAATAGAAAGGCTCTAAATCAACAAAGCTACAGTATTGCTTTGTGCAATAGTGCAACCTACTGTTTATGGGACGTAAACACTGATTTAATAGAAAACCTTCTCCCAAAACATACTTGACTGCCGCAGGCTTGCATAATTGTGAGCTGCTGATTAGGGTTCCTGCTTTGAAGTCCAAATGAATTGATCAGCCGCATCAAATAAAGCAGAGCAATCTGGGTCTAACAATCAAGAAATGGTTTCACCGCAGAGCAGATTCCCTTTTAATGCGTGTTGAGCAGCATTTCAATGAAAAATATCGTGGCAGCACTGACTATATTCATTGAGAAATACATAAACATTTTTTTTTGTACACTACCGACACACTTTATTAAAGTGTGGCCGGTACCGCAAGCCGGGAGATTTCCCGGCTTGCTAGTGGCCGCCCCTCAGCGTGCCGCGCGTCATAGACACACGGTTACGCGTCTTCGGGAGCGTGCGCCCCCTGCACGCGCGTCCAGGGGCTCCCCGAGGGAGCCCTGGTGTCCCGCGATCGCGGGACAGCGGCAGGGGGTTCCGGGGGACCCGGCGGACCCGGCAGCGGTAGGGAGAGCGCCCCGATCGGAGGGCGCTCTTCCGCTGCTTCGGCGCGCGCCCGTCACTCTCGGGCGCGCGCCAGGCTACTGCTGCGGCCAAGAACGGGCAAATGCTCGAATAAACTTGGCCGCAGCAGTATGACCACTGGGATGTTTATTGTGAATTAAAGTTTATTACTTTTATGTTTACCTAATATAGTATACAGAGCAAGAACATAATTGTAATAAAGAATGACTAGAACTAAAGTTATATATTTAGTTATTTGACAAGTTCAGGAGTCTCATATTAAATATACAAGTCTTATCAATTATGAGATGAGTGTATAATGAATGAAGATTGAAAGAAAACAATGAGAGGGGGGGGGAATAAAAAAAAGAAAACGTATAAAAAGGCAAATATTAAAGGAGTCATGAGGGATTAGAGGATTACAAGCGTAATGTTAAAACATATAAATTATGGATTCTTCATGCACTGAACAAAGCAAAAAAGCCAATATTCAGAAGTGGAAATAACACAATTCGGTGCAGTAAGGAAACATTGTGTATATTATAGTTGATTAAAGACCAACGAGGACTCCTAGGTGGTTATTGTTTATGGTCTATTATGGGTTAACGGAGCCGACCCAACTCCTATTGACTTGGACCCATAATAGACCTTAATGAGTAACCTCCAAGAAAAAGGTAACAAAGCAATAATATTTATTTAGTGTCTAAATATTTTCCTATTAGTTTGAGATTAAAAATTGCAGCATTGACAGTCTCAGCACTAGATATCCTTAATTTAACATTGCCTTATTATATTTTAAAAAAATGTCTTCTACGCTTATAAAGTAAGTGTTTTATAAACAAAACACAAACAGAAGAAAGGTAGACTGATTTAGACATTCCTTAAAATACAGTAGGAAGTACAGATTTAGCAGGTGTTATTGCATGTGCTGGGAAATAACGCGATAGCTGTGGCTCTTTTTCGTGCATGGCTAATGCAGACACAATAAATAAATTATTTATAATGCAGGGGAATTTATGTATTAGTGGTCGCCAATGGGCATTATGATGTTGATGTTAGGAATGTCAATTTCTCTTTTATAAAAGTACTTTGTCAACTCCGCTTGCACCATAAGCTCTAAGGGGTGGGGACAGTTTTTGAAACGGGAGAAATTTCTTAGAACAGTATTATAATGGGATATTTCAAAATTTGAATCTTTAAATAAAGCAGTTTGTCATCAGTTGAACTTTCTAGGTCTGAGGTCGCATTCGTCCTTTTGCTCAAGAGATCAAAATCGGTGTAAGAAATTCAAATTCCTAAATTTTGCCCTGTTGAGTAGTCATGTGAACATTTTTTGCACATTGTTGATACCTACTGTATGACCATGAGCCAGAGTTTGGCCATGTGGTGGCATTTGATTTGAACACTGGGATTATGAACCATGTTCACCAGCTTCATAGACAGTTACATTGTTTCTCCTTTATCCCCGAAAAACAGTTTAGAATCAGTTAAGAATAAAAATTTGCTTTATGGAATTTATCTAGTGGTATGGTGGCCATTTTGAATCACCCACGAGAGTGAGAAAACACCGGCGCCTAAAACTGTAAGTATCTCAATAACCAGGGGTTTCCAGAGCTGAAAATAATGCAGTTCTGCTCACCAGTCCTAATCATGTTAAAAAAAAATCAATATAACAAAATACAACCAAGCGACCGGGATTGCTGCTTTTCCCAGTCTTTTAAATCTATATATGAAAAGAACAAGAGAAAAAGAGCCCAAAAAGTAGCACTCCCAGTTGAAGGCTTTGCGCCGACACGCGTAGGAGAGGGTGAAGTGGGCAGGATCCCCTGGTCTCTCCCCCTCTTGGGACACGTAATTATACCGATTTATGCTGCTGCCTCATGTGCCTTGAACTTTTATACATGTTTGCAGGCTAGTGCTGTGTGTTCATGTATACCTAAGTACTGCGTGTATTTGAACCTGGACCCAGCCTACACATTATTTGTCTCTCACACAGGACTGGCTCTTTTCATTGTTATTGAGGCTGCTTTTGGTATTCATCACAGCATTATTACTAGTCCAATGATGTTTGTAGAGACGTTATATCCTTGTTAGGATCTTGTTCCAGCTCCCCCACACTTTGCATATGTGTGGGGGGTACACTTTCATAAGTTACATACCTGCCACAGAGTAGCACTGTTTGTTGTTTCTTCCTAAGGAGCTGTACATTAAGAATTTCAAGAACATTTCTTCTGGGATATGTACTCATGCTAGGGATATTTGCCATTCATTCCCTGGTTTCCTTCAGTGTTTCCACTAGCTATGACGGGCACGTCAGTCAGCATATTGCCTTGGTTTACGACAGGGGATCTATGCCGTGTTTTTAAATTTCTGTGCTATCTTTTATTTCTTTTTGTGACATCTAATAAATAAATGTTTTTTTGATATTGCCAACGGTATACTAGAGTGCTACTTTTTTGGCTCTTTTTCTCTTGTTCTTTTCATATACTCACTGGCCCTGTAGCACCACTGACATATCTACCAAGTATATATATTTGTCAGTCTTTTGGTTACCTTCATTGTGCAGTATACTGTATATATTAAGAAGACAGTATGTAAAACACACACAAAAAATACAATTATAGCCATTACGTGCCAGATTTCTATTAAAGCAGTTAATTTTATTTATATATATATATATATATATATATATATATATATATATATATATATATATATATATGACTAAAAAGGAGGGAGAGTAGGGTCAAAAAGGTGCACTCAAATGCTGAATTATGAAAAATAGAAATGGACTTTATTAACAAAGAGTATAAAAAACACAAAAGACAGACCCACACAAATCACATGTCAGATCGCTATGCGACACAACGTAAAAACATCAAAGAGGTACAATTGGTCTGATAAGAGCCAAAGCAGGGTAACAATATATCATTACAAATATAACATAACAGAACTAGGGGAAAAATATTTCTCCCCAAGTAATGTTTACTGAGATCGGCCGATCCAGAACAAGAGTAGCAATGAATATAAATGGTAAGTAGATACAGACCACAAGAAAAAGATTGGATATATATTGTAGTAAATATACATAAACCTCTTAATGATGATGAGAGATAGTTAGGCACATAGCTAGAAATACATAAAGTTGTGACCCTTAAATGTGCTGTAAATCAGCTGAATAAAGTGATGCCCAAATTGAGCTGCACATGTAAGAAAAGTAGCAGCAGTGGTAGATCTATAAAGTGCACTGGTAGCGCTCATATAAAGTCCCCTGAGATACAGAGCTCAAAAATAATGAGCAGTGGTGGTGTGTGAATAACACAGGGACATAGAGCACTGCTGTGTGTGGTGTGCACAAAGCACTGAGGAAATCCAGTGATAAATACCAGCGTTACTCAGTCAGGCAGCAGGAGAATCAGATGATAAAGACCAAAGTCTTGCAGTGGGACATCAGCAGTAAAACGGAGGAAAGTCTCACGCAGTATGGTAAGGCACACGGGTCACAGGATGGAGGGGTGCTGTCACAGCTCTGCTCCTACGGCCGTTTCGCCAAAAAGGCTTCTTCCGGGAGCATACAGTGTCAGCATAAACAAACACTCTTAAAGGGCTCCGTTTTCCCGCCAAAAGTTCACTCGTGACCAACAGCCAATAAGAAATTCTGAAAAATGTCAGCTGTTGCCATGTGGAAGTGAGCAGAAATTTGGAGGCAGTAATCCTTAAAGAGACAGACATAAAAAGACACAGGAAGTGGCATAATGTGATTAAAAATCAGCATAATTGCTAAGCAGAGTGTTGTAAAGCAAGGAGGCATGAATAAAAATATAAGTAAAGCTAATTTGAAGAGTGATTAAATTGACAATATCTTGAAGAATGTCCAATGAAATGGCATTATATTAAGTTAGATACCAAGTATTGACAATACTACACAGAGACATAAAATATGGAGGATCAAAGGAGAGATGAACCATAAGCTGTGATTGAGACTTAATAAAAGATTTCTAGGGAAAGCAGGGTAAGTTACATAAAACAAGACAGAGTCTCTAAATGAGTGAAAAGCTAAAGGAACATTGCAAAACTGAGGTAATCATTTAATCCAGTTGGAATCATGGTCCCTAATTGAACTATCCATCTGCATTCATTTTGCAGTAGGAGCTGCTCCACATTACCGCCGCGGATGCCTATGTTGATTTTATCAATGGCAAAGGCCACCAGGGATGAGGGGTCAGAGTTGTGCACATCACGAAAATGGCGTGCCACACTGGTGATTTTTTTGAAGCACGCCAGGTCTTTAGTTGCATTTTTAATGTTACGTGTGTGCTCCAAAACCCTTACACGAAATTCCCTGGTGGTCATGCCAATGTAAATCAGACCGCAGGGACAGTTCAGATGGTAGATGACATTCTTGGATTTACAGTTTAGAAAATAAAAGATTCTGAAGTTTCTGGTGCCTTTAGAGTTATGAAAGACATCAGTCTGCTTCATGTGTCTACACGCGGAACAATGTCCACATTTGTAGAAACCTTTTAAGCTTACTTGGTTGAGGAAAGTAACTTTTGGAGGGGTAGTGTAATGACTCCTGACCAGCAGGTTCTTTAGGTTAGGTGCTCTCCTACTAGTGAGGCTAACTCTGTCACCCAGAATAGCCCGGAGATCTTGATCTGCCAAAAGTATGTCCCAGTGTTTTTGAAGGATGTTTTTGAGACTGTTCCATTTATTATTGTAAGTTCCAATGAACCTTATTGTTTTAGTTGGTGTTGGTTTAGGTTTAGGTTGCAGTAGAGTTTGTCTGTTTAGTTTTTGACTGTTGTTAAGACCCCGTTTTATGGCCGATTGGCTATAACCCCTTGCCTTAAATCTTTTGCTCATATCTATGGATTGGGTATTAAATGTCTCCATAGTTGAGCAATTACGGCGAAGTCTGATAAATTCGCCATTGGGGATGCCCCTTATCTGATGAGCAGGATGAAAGCTGCTGGCGTGCAGTAAGGTGTTATTATTTAATCACACAAGGGTGATTTGATTGCGGCATCTATTGTGTGTTCCATATATATATATATATATATATATATATAGTGGTTGACAAATCACCAAAAAATCTACTCGCCACACAAAAAAATCTACTCGCCACCTAGTACCAAACGTGTGCTGCTTGGGCCAATATTTACTCGCCCGGGGGTTAAATCCACTCGCCCGGGGCGAGCAAATGTATAGGTTTGTCGAACACTGTATATATATATACAACTGTATATATATGTATATATATATTTAAAGAACACAGTATGTTAAATTTTTGATCGATTCAATTATAGCCATTACTACAGAGGGTTTTGAAGCAGTGATATTGGACTTTGTTTTTTTTGTTCGTTTGGTAAACACCTGAATTCACATACAGTTGTGGTATAGTGTATGCCAATCCTATGTGCCAGATTTCTATTCAATTATATTATTATTGTTTTAAAATCTAGATACTAGATAGTATGAAAGCAGCTTGTTTCTTTTTAGAATTACAGAAACGGCTTCCAGAAGGACAGATTGATTTTATTATACAGGGGATTGAATCTATTTTAACTCATAATTATGTTAACTTTAATGATGTGTTTTATCTTCAGTGTTGTGGTACAGCTATGTGTACTACCTTTGCCCGTAGCTATGCCAAACTTTTTATGGGGTATTGAGAGTTCTGCAAGATTTGGAACAACAACCCATTTTTAGAGAACTTTAGTTTGTCGGAGGTTCATTGATGATATTATCTTCATTTGGAAATGTGGCGAGGATCAATTCGAATAATTTTTGTTGAGTATTAATAACAACGATTTTGGTCTCACATTCACATCCACAAAGAATCATGAGATGATAGAGTTCCTCGTTGTGGTACTATTCCAAGTAGGTGATGGAGTCGTTTACTCCAAATTGTATAGGAAAGAGGTAGACTGTAATGGCCTTCTGGAAGCTACCAGCAGCAACCATACAAAAGGGATAGAGAACATCCCCTATGGTCAGTTTCAAAGGATTAGGAGGAACTGTACAAGAGACAGTGATTTTGATATACATGCGAGTATTCTAGCTGAACGGTTTGAGGAAAAACACTATTAAAAAATAAAACATTCAGGAATCAAGGAAAAAGGTAGAATTACTGGATAGGCAAATGTTACTCCAAGATAATAAGAAAAACTAAAAGCAAGCCGCTTATGGCTTTGGTAATAAGAATGTGTCATTCATTACAAGATATAATGAGGCAGTTCCACTCATTAATAAAATCATTCGTAGGCAGTCGCATATACTTCAGAGTGATCCAGTTCTGAAGGATATTATTCCAGTAGCTCCGAAAGTCATTTATAGAAAAAGTAAAAACCTCAAAAATTCACTAGCACCTACAGTACTTAAAATGAAAGATAAAGGAGGGTCTGCGAGTACATTACCATGGTTATCCTCTAGGAAGATTGAGGGGTGTTTTAAATGCGGTCACAAAGCCAGTATTACCTTCGATTCATTGCTCCAAATAATAAGGCTAACACTCTGAATGAGCAACAGTTTTTAATAAAAGATTGTATTAACTGTAGGACCAGCTTTGTGGTATACCTGATTGAATGCCCCTATAAACTTTTGTATATAGGAAGAACAAAAAGAATGCTATGTGAGAGATTCCTAGAACATAGGGGGAACATCATTAAGCGGTTTGAACAGCACCATTTATCGAAACACTTTTCAGATTGTCACAATAGGAATCCTGAAGGACTTAAACTAAGAGGTGTTGAGTTGGTTCACATTCACCCTAGAGGGGGAGACAGATATCTGAGACTTTGACAGCGAGAGACATGGTGGATACACAAACTGAATACTCTGGTACCACATGGACTCAAACTTAGACATTGATGTGACTGCTTTTTTTTATTGTGTAAATAGTGTATATAGTTACTTGATAGCTCTAGTCCATTTCATTCCAATTAGGCACAGTATATATTTAACAAGTATATTTGCATCACCTAGTTTGTTGGAGCGCCCCACTCTTCATGCTTTTATGAGTTCCTTTTGTAGATAACTTCATGAAGATGTAATTGTCTTTTAATAGTTTTTAATCAAAGATTTTGTATCTGTTCGTATTTCTTTTTACTATTGATATATGTAGTAATCAGTTATCTGTGTGTAGCTGGTTATTGTATATAGTCCCCCTGTGTGGGTGCAATATGTATCTGTTATTAATAGCAGATACTATAAAAAAAAATATTTCAAATTGATAAATACAGTGGTCCTGGGGGTTTGTTGTGACTCACTGCAGGTTCCAATTTTCATTTATTTTATTACTATTTGTATAATTCTCTGTCATTCTATTTACATTTCTGTTGCCTCATATGTTTCTATGTTTTAGAGCCCTCATTGTGTCACATGTTCTAATTGAGGATCTAGATGTCTATACATTTGCTATATCTAGGGAGGTGCTGAGGTGCAGGAGATTGTAGAGGAGAGTGCAGTGAGCGCTGGCAGCTGAGTGAGACAGTGACACACAGTCTCGGTGTGCACGGCTGGATCCTAGTGGTCCATGAAGTGATTCTTGATAGACCTGACCAGGTTATAGGTGTTTACTGCAATAAGCACAAATGTGATTGCAATTGTTCATTATTTTTATCTTGTTCTATTATTGTGGAATACATCGTATACACTATGAGAGTTGTCTCTGTGTGCTCTTCTATTTTTAGTTGAAGTGGATTTACAGAAGGTTGGGGATATCTCTCTGAAGAAAGCAGCACCAGGACTTCTCTTGTATTTATGATTATTTCCCATTGAGACTAGACAGATTTATAAGATCTTCTATACCAGGACTTTATTTTTGGGTTTATCCTATATGTCTCAATGCCTGATTTACTAGTGGTTTCAATCGTTCAACTTTGTTTTAATGTTTCACTTGTCCCAGTGTCGATGTTTGGTTGAGCGCTGATTGGATTCTAGTACATACAGTATATATATATATGCAAATACAACTGTATGCTCATCTACATGTCTTAGGCAGGTCTGCAACCCCGCCTTTCCCCATTATCACCCAGCATACAGCACTTCCACTGCAGCAAGGGATTCTGGGAAATGACATGCAAATGAGCACACACATATACAGTATATATATATATATATATATATATATATATATATATATATATATATATATATATATATATATATTTCTACTACATGGATGCTAACACATCTTTAGTTCAGTCATTTATTATTACAGTTGTCTATATTATGGACTAAGTAGAAGAACATTACAATGTTTCTTGGTATAATTTTATTAATTTTAACTACCACTACTTTTATAGGGAGGTGGATAAAATGATCTACTCAAGATCACATGGGCTGGTGCTAATTTTGAGTGGTGCTATCCCAGTTCACATAGCATTCCATCTCTGACTTCTTGTATTGTTTAGACATATACTGAAGGGAAAACATTCAAGATCAATTGTTGGAATGTCCTTCTTTGGAGCTGCGTGAGATCTGGTAGAAATATTAGTGTAGGAGAGGAGACATTGGAAATTGATATAATCCCATTGAAGATTACAGCGCTCTTAATTTAATTTACAAAATATGGCAAAACTAATTTTGCTTTGATGGGAAGCTGCAATTAGGCTCTAAAACCAGGATTTTTAATTCAATCATGTTTATGCTTTTGCTTATTCTGTAAATGACCCGGAAGTAAATGGATGATGACCTGAAAGAAATCAATACTTGTATTTACTTAATAAAATCTAATGGCACTTAAATACAGGCGGTCCTCGGTTATCCAACGGAATCCGTTCTGGAAGTAGTGTTGGATAGTGAAACCGTTGTAAAGTAAGTCCCATGTTAATCAGTGGCGGTGAGCGCTGGATAACGCATTGAGGCATCGGAGAACGCATTCCGGTGTCATATAACGCATTCCGGCGTCGAAAAACAGCCCATAGGGTTGCATTGTAAAGCATTGGATATGACGTTCGTTGTAAAGTGAAACGTTGGATAACGAGGACTACCTGCATAACTACCTGTATACTGTTTACATCTATTTCGTTGACATTTTCTCACTTAGGGCATAATTCTGTATCTTCCAAAAGCAGCCGACTTCAATGGAGATTGTTGGCTGAAAGTGGCGTGAACAGCTGCTTTTGGCAGATATAGAACGTAGGCCCTTTGAACTTAAACTCAGTTTCCTTGACAATAATTTACTTTACTATTGTCTGATTTTATGCAGACAATGCACTTTGCACTTAATATATTACAGGGCTGAAGGAGCAGCTCAGTGAGTAAAGGCACTGACTGAAAATAATGACACAGAGTTTAAAACAGGGGAGACTGGTTCAAATCTCCATGACATCTCATTGTCACGATGGGCAAGTCACTTTATCTCCCTGTATGTCAGGCACCAAAAATGCAATTGTAAGCTCCTCATGGCAGGGACACATTGTGCCTGCAAAGTTCTATTTATGGTGTACACTGTCAGCACTATACAGGAAAAACATATTATTACTGGGAATTATAATGTCTCTTTTGTAAACTGCTGCATATACTGGCGGCATGTATGCAGTGCATAAATAAAAATATACAAACTGTGCATATATTTTGTCACGTCATTGCGCATCAGTGAATCTGTGAAATCTGCCTGAAATAACTGTGTGGATGGAGGCTGATCCAGAAATAAGGGTCTGAAATTTTACTAATTGTGTGTTGCTTGATCTTTAGCTTAATTGTGGAAGGACAGATAGAGTGATAATAGAATGGGATTTTTGGAAATTAACCAACCTGCAGTAGCTGTTGAAATAGCAGCTACAGTATGTGCCTTGACTGACAGAAGAAATAATTAAAACTTTGGTGACAAATTAGACAGAACTGCCAATGTGCACTCAGCCAGCACCGTTTACTGGGGAATTATAGGTACATTTCTGATCATAAAGTATATTTCTTAGGCCACGTTTTGTCAGTCAAGGTGTTGTGATACCTAAGGTTGCCTTACACTAACTTGAAGGTATAGCATGACAAAGCAGGTTATGATTTTGCATTATATTGAAATAATATACATTTATATGATAACACTGATAAGGGCATGTAAATGTAAACCTTCCTTTATAGACCGTTAATTATAACTTTGAATAACTGACTTATATAGGAGTGGGGGAGTGGGAGGGAGGGGATGGGAGGAGTGGGGGGTGTTGGCGAATCAGAGTGCAATTGGCTGTTTCACAGCATATCAAATAAAGCCGCAGTTTTGGCCATTTTGTACTGAAAACCATATTGAAGTCAGAGGAAAACGGCCCAAACAGCTACAGGCAGTCCTCGTTTTACAACGCTTCGTTTTACAACGAATGGCTTATCCAACGCTATGCAATGCATTCCTATGTTCATTTTTACAACGCCAAAACGGCTTATCCAACGCTCTTATGACGCTTTGCAAAGTTGTTTATGTGTATATAATATATATATTATACTATATAATATATTATATTTTTATATTATATATTATGTTATAGTGTATATATATAATACAGTATATGCACTATATAATTTATGTGTGTGCTGCATATCTTATTGTCTGCGTAAAATATTTTGTGTATTTTAGCATTAAAAATGCCTTCAGGAACAGAACCTTTCATTTAAACAGTGTTCCTATGGGAAAACGTGTTTCGCTTTACAACGTTTCGCTTTACAACGCCATTTTGAGTAACGCATTGTGTCGGATAACCGAGGACTGCCTGTACTTCGTTGGATGCAGAATAAGGTCTTAGTAAGACTATTTTTAAGGTAAACTACTGTATCTGAACAACACGGTGCTGCTCTTTACAGTAATTCCTTTAATGAGAGTGGATATAATGTACATTAACAGGTAATTAATACAGTAGGTAATAAATAACAGTGCGTAGATGTCCCTATTGGGAACTCATAGTGTTAGAGGCATTACAGCTAGAAAATCAGTCCTACAGGATGGCTCTCTGTTGTTGTATATCAACATACCTAAACATATACTGCTGCGGCCAAGTTTATTCGAGCATTTGCCCGTTCTTGGCCGCAGCAGTAGCCTGGCGCGCGCCCGAGTGTGACGGGCGCGCGCCGAAGCAGCGGAAGAGCGCCCTCCGATCGGGGCGCTCTCCCTACCGCTGCCGGGTCCGCCGGGTCCCCCGGAACCCCCTGCCGCCGTCCCGCACATCGCGGGACACCAGGGCTCCCTCGGGGAGCCCTGGACGCGCGTGCAGGGGGCGCTGGCTCCCGAAGACGCGTGACCGCGCGTCTATGACGCGCGGCACGCCGAGGGGCGGCCACTAGCAAGCCGGGAAATCTCCCGGCTTGCGGAACCGGCCACACTTTAATAAAGTGTGTCGTAGTGTATGTAATATTCCATATATCAACTATTATTAATAGAAAGCATTTTTAACTTTTAATGCTATTTCTAAACTTGTGGCGTGATTCAGCAAAGGGATCGTATTAATTGGGATTAACATCGAAGAAAGCCTGAGAAACAATGTTTTAGGTCGTACAAGATACAAAAAAATTACAGAAAGTGTCACGGGAGTGACATCTATTTTGAGTTTCCCTACTATCTGTAATAACGGATTATTTTACAGTCTTGTTCATCAAGTCATCATCCAAGAAAGTTATTTATGAGCCCTACAGTCCTTTTTCTTTTTAGCGCTCTGTACATTTTCACGTCTGCTTGTAATTTTTTGTTGTTTTGAAATATTTTTACAAATGGAACATACAGTACATCTTTTTTGTTCAATTAAACTATTGTTCTGCTGCCTAATAATGATCTGCATCCAATAAATACAAAATGAAATAAATAAATACATTACTGAGTGCTGAATATTAAAAAAATATATATTATTTTTTGTTATTTATTTATTTTTTTAAATATTGACTTCACCACAGAACCTTCAGCACAAGTCAATTTTTAATTTATTTACGCCTTTGTGGACTCATGCTGATAATTCCTTTTGGACTGGGTAAGATGAGGCAGAATGTGATTATAGGAGAGGAGGCTCAAAACAGTATTATTTTTGTTATTAGTGGAAGTAATCTTAATAATAATATTCTAATACGGAGAAGATCAAATCTTACTGGGGATAAAATAATCAAAGTAATGTAAGTCTTATCAATGTATTCAATTGAACCAAAAATGGTGAAAAATATATTTTGTCTAAAAGTTGAAATAACAATTCATCCTGAAGGCGGTTTAGTGTAACAATTTTCTCATACTGATTTGTAATTGGTATGAAACATAGACCGTGTAATGTATTTACAATAGTATGTAGAAAAAGTCCAGGCATAATAAATATAATAAAACAATACATCAGTTTCCTTGCTGACAGTCCGAACAGAATAAAACAGTCCATGCTGTCAGTAAAAAGAGAACAGTTTTTGAGCACTGACATGTTGTGATGTGCCTGGACTCTCGGTTCATCTTATTGTAATTCTCTTGCATTTGGATAGGCAGTGGAGAAGAGCAGAGAGTGGTGTTCAACACATGTGAATAATATGTAACCGATCAAAGTTACTTTAAAAAATCAGATTAACTGATGAGTTAAAAAACAAACTATCAGTTACAAGAAAAATAGTGATTGAGATAATACACTTTGTGAAAAGACATATGTCAGTTAAATAAATAAAAATATGTGAGATCAGTGAAGTAAAACAAATGTAAAGTAATATACTCCTCCACTCAAAACCCTGGAACAGGATATGTTTCCAATATCCTTCATAGACGGCATCCAAGAAAATCAGGGGAGCAGGGGTTGTATCATCAAAAGAGAGAATAAAAAATGGACATAGAACAGTACTGTATGACAGTTTAGGGCTCAGTTGTATAGAGAACCTCCAATGAGTATACTCACAAACATATGAGATGTATAGGCATTTCCAAAACTGTGGCACAAAATGTAGTAGAACGTGGGTGGATACACACTTAGTTCAGCCGGACCCTGGAGAAACAAGAGAGACCAAGATAGTGCAGATGGTACTTATAAAACAATACATTAATCACAAAACGACCCACCTGCAGTAAAGGCTTACATCAGGGTGATCCGTATAAAACATTTGTACGATACAATAACCGCCGTGACTTCCAGGAGCCGGGTGAGTCGCACTCTCACCCACTTCAAGTCTCCACTTCTGCAGATGTCGTCACTTCCGGGTTTCCGAAAGTCAGGTGACCGGATGACGCGGCTGGCATTCCTTTCAACACTTCCCCTCCGATCAGGATCAGCTGTTTCTCCGAATGTCAGACTCAACTACTTTCACTGTCACTTCCTCAGGAGTCAGTCTTACCCGATTATAGGAGAGGAGGCAGAAATATATATATTTTTTATCAGTGGAAGTAATCGTAATAATAATATTCTAATACGGAGAAGATCAAATCTTACTGGGAAAAAAAAATAATCAAAGTTACTCTTATCAATGTTTTCAATTGAACCAAAAATGGTGAAAATGTATTTTGTCTAATAGTTGAAATAACAATTCATCCTGAAGGCGGTTTAGTGTAACAATCTTCTCATACTGATTTGGAATTGGAATGAAACATAGAATGTGTAATGTATTTACAATAGTATGTAGAAAAAGTCCAGGCATAGTTACATAGTTACATAGTAGATGAGGTTGAAAAAAGACATACGTTCATCAAGTTCAACCAATGCTAAATTTAGACAACAGATACTGTATCCTCTATCTATACTTCCTTATTGAACCAGAGGAAGGCAAACAAAAAACCTCAGTGTCATATCATCCAATGATATCTCATAAGGGTAAAAATAAATTCCTTCCTGACTCCAAGAATTGACAATCGGATTAATCCCTGGATCAACATCCTTCCCATGTATACTTATTTGATATATCCCTGTATACCTTTCCTTTCTAAAAAGATGTTCAACCTTTTTTTGAACAAATCTATTGTATCTGCCATCACAGTCTCCATGGGTAATAAATTCCACATTTTAACTGCCCTTACTGTAAATAACCCTTTCCTTTGTTGCTGGTAAAATCTCCTTTCCTCCAACCTTCAGGGATGCCCCCTATCCTTTGTACTAACCCTTGGGATGAATAGTTCTTTAGAAAGCTCCTTGTACTGTCACGAATATATTTGTATATATACGGTAGTTATCATATCCCCTCTTAGACGCCTCTTATATAATGTAAATAAATTTAATTTAGCTAGACTCTCCTCATAAATTAGATTGTCCATCCCCTTTATTAATTTGGCGGCTCTTCTCTACACTCTCTCTAGTTCCATATTGTATTTTCTAAGGAGTTGTGCCCAAAATTGTACTCCATATTCAAGGTGAGGTCTTACAAATGCTTTATAAAGGGGCATAATTATGTTTACTTCCCTTCCATCCATTGCCCGTTTAATGCAAGATAAGATCTTGTTTGCCTTTGCAGCTACTGCATGACTTTGGGCACTATTGCTAAGCCTGCTGTTTACAAGCACTCCTAATTCCTTCTCCATCAAGGATTCCCCCAATTTATTTACATTTAATTTGTAAGTCGCCTATTTATTCTTGCTTCCCAAATGCATAACCTTACATTTATCTGTATTAAACCTCATCTGCCATTTACCTGCCCAAGTTTCCAGTCTTACCAAGTTCTTCTGGAGAGAATTTACATCCTGCTCTGATTCGACTACCTTACACAATTTAGTATCATCAGCAAAGATGGAGACTTTGCTCTTTATGCCAACCTCAAGGTCATTAATAAGTTAAAAAGCAGGGGTCCCAGTACCAATCCATGAGGTACTCCACTCACGACCTTCGCCCAACCTGAAAAAGTTCCATTTATGGCAACCCTCTGTTGTCTGTTCTTCAACCAGTTTTCAATCCAGGTGCATATATTTTTTTGCTTTATTTTTTATACACCAACCTCGTGTGGAACCGTATCAAAAGCCTTTGCAAAATCTAAGTAGACCACATCAACTGCATTACCCTGGTCTAAATTCCTACTTACCTCCTCAAAGAAACAAATAAGGCTAGTTTGGCATGATCTATCCTTCATAAATCCATGCTGGCTATTACTAATAATTTTGTTTTGCACTAGGTATTCCTGAATATTATCTCATATTAAACCTTCAAGTAGTTTCCCCACTATTGAAGTCAGGCTTACAGGTCTGTAATTTCCCGGTTGTGATCTAGATCCATTTTTAAATGTAGGCACCACATCTGCTTTACGCCAATCTTGTGGTACTGAGCCTGTGGAAATGGAGTCCTTGAATATTAAATGTAATGGTTTGGATATTACTGAACTTAACTCCTATAACTCTTGGATGTATGCCATTGGGGCCAGGTGCCTTATTTACTATCATTTTTTCAAGCTGCCTATGAACTTTTTCCTCAGTTAACCAATTGTTCATTAATATGGAGGTTGTGACTTCCTTTCCTCCTGCGGCACTACAATTGAAATAGATTCTTCCCTGGTAAACACAGAGGCAAAGAATTTGTTTAATAACTCTGCTTTTTCCATATCTCCAATAATCTGCCTGCCCATCTCACACTGAAAGGGTCCTATATTTTCTTTTCTCATAATAAATATAATAATAAGCATAATAAATATAATAAAACAATACATCAGTTTCCTTGCTGAAGGTCCAAACAGAATAAAACAGTCCCTGCATTCAGTAAAAAGAGAACAGTTTTTGAGCACTGATATGTTGTGATGTGCCTGGACTTTCTGTTCATCTTATAGCAATTCTCTTGCATTTGGATAGGCAGACCTACGGCATGATACTTTGTCCATGTTCAGCTAACACTATTTGATTAATTCTTGACCAACTTTACTGTAGTGGTGTGTTGCATGTGTATTTCAATTTCCTTTTACATACACGACAGGTGACAGTACTACTCACGAAGAACAGATCTTTAAGGTTTCTAAAGCCTTGTGCACTATCATTTAATTTATGAAGAATTCTAATGTTGGTCACCTAAAAGGTACCATAACCTACAGTATAACAAATCTGCTTTTTTTTATACACCTGACAGGTGAAAGACAGAGATTGATGTACACTAATGTATGTTAAGTATTTATTTACCAAAGTCTTGGTTGCAAACTGGGGCAAGATTTGTGGTAAAGACATTGCACCAGATTGAAAGGAAAACATTGCTTTCTGTTGGACTCCTTTTCTTTAACAAACCTGGTGCTGCCTTTTACTCCAGTTTCACAGCTGAGAGGTTTTGATACATGAATCCGCAGTGCCCTTTAACAATACAATCCCACTCTTATTACTTTCACCATTCATTGGCATTTTTTTCTATTTGACCACAGCCTCATTGACTGTTCATCTGAAATGCTCCAGGGAAGGGACTGAAAGGACAGGTTATCCAGAAATGATTATCTTAAAGTTTATTGATTTTATTTAATTTGATCTCAGACAAAACTAAGGTTTAAAAGGCAGGTCCTATATATTAATATTGTCTGACTTTCTCATTGGGATATTATGGCTATTAAGATCTCAGGAATATTAATGTACCGTGTGACTGATCACAGTAAGTTAGCCTACCAAGCTGTTCAAATAGTAGCTGTGTTGCTCACTAACCAGCTGTTTTTCCTCCCTTTCTAAAATTATAATTTGGTTTTAATTCAAATGTAACAAAATAGTAAACTCTTAAATAAATCACTAATCAGCAACAAGCCATATGTTGTTTATTTGTAGAAGTATTGTCAAGAGTCACCCTGCTGTGTTGTGCATAGTTTCATTGTTACTGCAAAGATAGAAGTTTTTCCCTTCCCCTATTATTATGACCTGTATGCAGAACATCCTGAAAATGCAAGTATATTCAGTACAGTAGTGAGCACTTGGTGTCTATGGCAGAGGGAGACAATGAGCCATTAGACACTTCCAGCACCTGAAGACAGCTTTGAACCCATTCAAATAGTAGTTTAAGTGTAACTTAGACCTTGCATTTCAGTCCTTTACAGGTTCACCCACATCAAAGCCTAGTTCTTTTACCACCAGACCGCTAATAATGCTGTAAGAAGTTAAGCCAATATAAAGTAATATAAGGAGTGATCATACTGTGACACCTGTAAACGTTTTCATTTTAATGCATCTTTCACAAACCTTCCTGACCATGACTAGTCCTGGATTATGAAGATTGTGGCATGGGATACCTTCTTGTTGTTGGTGATTGTGAGGGAGTGTCTAAAAGGTTAAAACTCTCTCACCTGAGCAGACCAGGAAAAAACACACCCTTGCATGTAGATCTGTGAGTTAATGGGAAAAGGGAAAGGGGAGGTTTAAAAGGCAGATGGACTCCTGACGAAGCGGCACCAGTGAAACGCGTAGAGTCGGAAGCGCCCTGCGGATGCCACTCACCTGCACCTGTCTGCACCTGCATTAGGTGAAGTTCACCCGCGCTGCGATACCGGAAATGAAACGCCGGTAAACCGGAAGTGACGCGACCGGAGATTTGTGCGGGGGGGGGGGGGGGGGTGAGAATCTGGAAGGTGTTCGCTTTTCCTATGTGCCCAATATAAGTTTTTATTGATGTAAGCATACATCTTTACGTTTTTAGTGATTAAATTGTTACGTTTTATTGGTACACACTATGTTTGGCTTTTTGTTTTCCCATCTATACACGACTGCCATCGTATCATTCTGTGTGATATCCAGACATCCCCAAGAATCTTAGGACACAGAGAGAGGGAGGATCTACACAATTATATCCCATCATCATTACCCACCTGAGTTTGGGTTACACGCTTGTTTATTTCAGAGAAAATGTGAGTTCTGAATTTATAGAAGTCTACTGAATCTGGAGATACACCTATAGAGACTTTGTTGCACTATATTGTGTGTTTTTTTCTCATTTTACATATCCACCATTGAATGAGTTGCGCTCCCCTTCAACTTCCACACATTAAAAGGCAGACAGCAGATTCCTTCCTGGCTCTCATTTTGCTCTCAACCTGTAAGGGAACAGGTTGCAGAGAGCCTGTCAGGGGGAGAGACTGAACTCCCTTTGAGATACCAGTGATTAAGGACTGTCCTGTTATTTTGCAGACTTATGCTGTTTACTTTAAAGACTATTTTGTTTTGTCAACTGATTACTGCAACCTTGCAACCCCTGACATGGGGAATAAAGGGCTTTCATTACAAGCAAGTGGTGTGTGAGCTCCTTCCTTACCATACAAGGCCGCTCCGTCACAGTAATGCTAGAGCATAAGCAAAGTAAACAACTGTTTAGGGACCCAAAAAGCTCATGGGGTACCCATATATGCAGAGATACTGAATTTATTTTTTCACTGCTACTGTAGCTGGTGTTTGGCATAGAAACCTCAATTATCATTAACCTTACAGGGTATTGTGTAGTGGGGAAAAAGTAAGTTTATTTAGTGCTCTAGGACAGGGTTGTGCAAACGTTTCTGTTTGCACTCCCCCTGTCAGCTCTCCGCCCTCCTCGTGGCCCCCTTCCCTTACTGGCTCTGAGCTTCGCGTCATCATATGATGTCATGATGTCACGTGATGCCACATCGGCATGGCAAACATGTCGCCGAAGAGGAAACAGACCAGGTAAGAGAGATTTACAGAGGCCTCACAACTCACCCAGCATTTAATTTAAATGCCTTGGGGAAGAGCGCGGGGCTTGTGTAAACACTCTGCACCCCTGCTCTAGTAGAACCCCACACATTTCCAGGGGGACTAATGATAAGTCAATTGAGGCAGGATAACATGAATAAATGCCAGAGGAAAAACCTACCCGGGTCTTATTAGGAAAGGAATTAAAGTACCACTTCTCAGGATCTCAAGATAGTTAGTGTTAATCCATCAGGTCCTCTCTTCTTCTCCCAAAGGACTCAAAGCACTTCACAATTACAGTATAGTGCACGGTACTCAGCACATAGGAATTTTTGCAGACCCCTGCCCAGTAGAGTTTACAATCTATGATTTCGATGAAAAGTGACTTGCCCAAGGTCACAAGGAGCTGACACCGGAACTTGAAGCAGGTTCCCCTGATTCAAACTCTGTGTCATCATTTACAGTGTCAGTGTCTTTACTCACTGAGCCACTTCTCCCATGATACTCCCTCTCTCTTATGTCCTTCATTGGTTTCAGCCTAAATTAATATCCATGGTCAGTGATATTGTGTAGTGAAGTTACTGTCCCTTGTGGGACAAAGACGGTACTTTTAGAAATGATGGCCATAATGCTCTAATGGTCTAATGCTGCCCTTGTCTATTGTGTTTCAAATGATCAACAGATGCTTGTCTATTATGGCAAGGAATGGATTAAAGTTGTGCATAGAATTGAGGCACTTTCCAAACCAAGACCCATCAAAAGATATACATTTTCTAACCGTACACACATCTGTTTTGTATTCCTTTCATCTAACAATGCAGAGCACAACATCAAGCCAGAGAAAGTTTCTATTCTGCTCACGTTGCTCAGACATGCTGAACTTCAAAGAGAGCTTTGAAATTTTGCCTTCAGGCCACATTTATGCGAGTGTGAATCTGAGATGCAGCCCAATGAAATAATTTTTCCCTCCCGGTTCCTTGTCACTGCACTTTACCAGCAAGTGTTCAGCTTTCTGAACAGTGCTGTGCTGTAAGGAGTCACTCCTGCCCTGTATGGTCTGCCTACTGTATCTCTTGGGAAGTGAATGAAATGTGGGAGAAAGCTGTGCCGCTTCAGAATAAGACACTGTGTCCCCTACTCAACATGCTTTGAAGTCTTCTTCCTCTTAGAGAAGAGTTCCAATAAATTTGATTCAAATTTACTTCTGCACGGAGTCGCCCTCTTCACAGCATATTGAATAGGGTCCTTTTCCTTGTGTTGGATCTAAAATGGCAGTGTTTATACTGTACCTATACAGTAGATGTAGCAGCCGTTATTTCATCTGTTAAAGTGATAAAAGTTCAGAAATAACGCCATAAATATTGTGCACATTAAGTTTGTCTGAATAGCGACTCCCTTTGTTTGAATGGAGTTGCGTTAAATCTTGCTTTCTAGTTAACGTTCAGTAATGGGTGCGATGACGGCTGCTACATTGGAACCACTGTACAGTATATAAGAGTTTATAAAAGGTGGACAGCATTATATATCAATTTTTTTGTCCGTTTTCTTCTACAGTTTTAGATGATGTTGCTTTTATAAGATTTCCATCAATACCATTACAGTACCAAGACATTTTGGAAGCAACACACCATGGGCCATATTTACTAAATAGGCCCCACAGATGTAGCTAGACTTTCCTATCTCTGGTGGCATGGCTGCAAAAGTGAAAATCCATATCGCCGGAGACCGTGCCTGCTGGGTGGGGAGGGTTCATGCACCAAATGGGAACATCCCATAGCGTTAATCCCTACTCCTACCCTGAAGAAGCGTAGCATCTACAGTATGCGAAACGCTCAATCACCGTCGGTTTTAGATGACGTCATGCTTGTGATGTCAGTTGGGGGGAAGGCTGCACACGTGTATCAACACAACGGAAAAAATGGGTTGTACATTTTATATGTAACATTCTTGAGCTATAGCGGTTTGTGCTGTAATCTATTAATGAGCAGCCTTTGACCACACTACACCTCTAATTCCTACCCATTAGACACTGATCACCCCTCCAAGCACCACACTGAAATGCATTGTACTGCCGTGATATATTATTTTCACTGCAGCGGAGTTTCAGACCACACACTGAGGTTTATATTGCTACACTTAGATCTGTGTGATGGTTATGCTATTAGATACTTTTTTTCTTACTTAGCAGTGGGTTACCTTGTGAAGGGGTTGAATTGGGATACACTGTTGCTTTAATAATTGCATACTGTGTTTTTCATTTGTGGTTACCTATTGAGTCCTTGCAATAGCTTTTGACTACTGGACATACTTTTTGAAGGATAATCCACTACGGTGAATACTATTTCACGATATGTACAGTATACCACTTTATACACGTGTTGATAGGGGAATCTATTTGTATTAAGAATAGGTATATCCTATGTCCTTTATGACCATTCTTAAAGACATTAACCCCTTCAGTGTATAATTTTTCGTTATTTTGCTTAGGAGGAGTCATAATATGTCTGTATAGCCATACCTACCACCAGTGTTTTAATTATATATTTTATGCCCTGAATTTACCATTATTTGATTAAAACTTTATTATTTTTCATTTTGTGCATATGAATGGGATATCTGTTCAGAATTATACATTGTCCTACCCATCTGTGCCCCCCAAGAGTGCTTTACCAGGGATTCTTTCCCGGGTGTTACTTTGTAATATCCGTACCTTGTATATATGTATACTTAGTTCCCTATGCACCATGGGGGTTTATTTTAAAGACTACTCTTTCCATAATTAAGGTGAGCGACAGGCTAAATTGTGTATATAGTGTATATTTGTGAATGCTGTTCCTTCTTCTTGCCTATCAGTTCCCAGGGAATACCAGAATAATTGGTTTGTATACTACCAGTAAATGAGCTTTAGTTATAAGCATCTTTCCATTTCCAAATATGAGTGGGTTTCTGTCATCCAAAGCCGACTTTGGAATATGGAAAGATGAGGCTTCGAATATGTTCTCTCTGGATAGTACTCCAATTTTAGGAGTTCCAGATGATGACATCAAAGGCGATTTCCTTAATTTGGACAAAGCAATGAAACAACAGACTAGATTGTGGTGGAAGATTGCAAGTCTAGAAACTATATAAAATCTGACTTGGTACCAAGGGGTTTGAGAGTCAATCTCCCTCCATCCCACCACAACCTGGAAGAGAAATTTAGCAAAGTATGAGAAGGCATATTAATTAAATGCTCAGTAGATCTGATGAAACTCCTCATTGACTTTGAGAACCTGATACAACTGAAAACCAATGAGGAAAAAGAACAATTACTCAGAGATTACAAAATGGATGGAAAACACGGAATTTGAGAGTCAAGAGAAAAAACTTAAGGTTAATATGGATAGACTGACGTTGGAAATCAAGGAGAGAAAACAAAAAAAGTTTATACGGGACTCCCTTGACTTCAAGGAGGGAAATATTTTTAGCTAGAAAAATAAACCCTTGTAGACTAAACAAACTAGCAAAACATATGAATCCTCAATGGAATGGGAGGCAAGCGATAACAATCACAATACCACTTCCAATAAAACAGGGAGGGATAGTCGCAACCTAGAACAATATTTAATGCCCTAGGCAATCCGGACTCTTCTTTTATAGACGACAGGACAATCTATAGGCCTACAAAAAAACAAAAAAGCCCAACGCTAAATCCAATTTGACAAAAATATACAGTGAAATATATATATATCTTGAAAAAAGGGTCATTTAGTTAAACCCTTTGGCCAAAGCATTTTAAGCCTGCAAACCACTTCAAGGCATGACCAAATATTGCAGGTCCTAACACTAACTGGTTAAAATTCTTATTTACCTCTATAGTTAGAGGAAGAATGATCATATTGGATCTGTTACAACCAGCTGCATGAAATAGAACTGCCTACTTGCAAAGTGGGGAGGGGCAAGTTTAGACCCTGGGAGGGAGGAACCACCAACCTCCAAAACAGCTGAGACCAACTGGACAAAGTTGACAAAGTTAATAAACATACAGATACCAAGCAAGCTCTAAGGAGCCCCAAAACTTACCAAGTAATATATGTATATAAATGTCAATTGGAGTGGTACTGGGCGTGGCTAAATGTATACAACAAAAAAACAAAGAAGCCGAAAGCTACATCAAATATGACAAAAATATACAGTGAAATACCTATATATCTCTTGAAAAAAGGGTAATTTAGTTAAACCCTTTGGCCAAAGCATTTTAAGCCTGCAAGCCATATCAAGGCATGACCAAATATTGCAGGTCCTAAAACTAACAAAGGTTTAACTAAATGACCCTTTTGTCAAGAGATATATAGGTATTTCAATGTATATTTTTGTCATATTTGATGTAGCTTTGGGCATCTTTGTTTTTTGTTGTATACATTTAGCCAAGCTCAATCTGAGGCCATCCAGGAAGAGGAAGACAAGGCGGGGGCAGGGAGGGCTGCTTAAGAGACCAAGAGATATGGGTTTAATGCGGTCAGGAAACCTGGAGTGGAAGACCCAGGGCGATACGGAGGAGACGACACAGATAGTGAATCTCTCCCACAAAACCCTTGACTGTAACCACATAAGCGTGCTATCCATGGGTTTATCTTTCTCTCCCATGAATAATATTACCATTTTCTAATGTATTAAAGACGTCAATTTATTTTCACGTACTGCTGCGGCCAAGTTTATTCGAGCATTTGCCCGTTCTTGGCCGCAGCAGTAGCCTGGCGCGCGCCCGAGAGTGACGGGCGCGCGCCGAAGCAGCGGAAGAGCGCCCTCCGATCGGGGCGCTCTCCCTACCGCTGCCGGGTCCGCCGGGTCCCCCGGAACCCCCTGCCGCTGTCCCGCGATCGCGGGACACCAGGGCTCCCTCGGGGAGCCCCTGGACGAGCGTGCAGGGGGCGCACGCTCCCGAAGACGCGTGACCGCGCGTCTATGACGCGCGGCACGCCGAGGGGCGGCCACTAGCAAGCCGGGAAATCTCCCGGCTTGCGGATCTGGCCGCAGAGTGATAAAGCGTGTCGGTAGTGTAAACTCTTGTTACATAAGTTTTTACTAGACGCCAAAAGAATAGTTTCCATGATACTCCATATCAGGATTTCGATCAAACTGACTTTTCATGCTTAAGAACCATGCAGAGCTTAGTGGAGGAAAATGAGAGGACTCCAGGAAATGTCCATTTATGGACTTAAAGGGTCAATCAAAATTCACCCCCCCCCCAAAAGAAACTAGCTCGAACATCGATATTTTCTCTAAATTGGTTACAGCAGACATTAAGAAACTGACTAACCGGGTGTTACTTTTTAATATCTGGACCTTGTTTATATGTATACTTACTTCCCTATGCACCATGGGGTTTTTTTTTAAAGACTACTCTTTCCATTATTATGGTGAGCGACAGGCTAAATTGTGTATACTACTACAGTAGAAAAAACAGAGAGAGGTAGAACCCCAAGGAGAGCACTCTACCAATGTGTAGCCAAAATGTATCAGAACCTAGTAAGGTGGGTGAGTAATGAATTAATTAAAACCAGAAACTTTAATTGAGTCTTAACTCTAAATATAAAATAATATGGGGAACACTATAGGTCAAGTAATATACTAATGATAGCCAGTGTACAGTGAATTAATATAAAAAATGAGCAAAGCAGACCACAATAACCTCTGTACTGTAAACCCAGAGTCTGGGATATGGCCGCACGATAACACTAGTGGTGTAGAGTAGATCCAAAGGATGGTTATACTGTAGGTCAAAACAGGTAACGGTAAGTGTCTAGTTTGTACTATGTCGTATGGCATAAATCAGCATGTCGATATCAACGCTGACTGTAGCAGTATACAGGTATAGCTGGTTACTTGTACAGGTTAGTGGTATTGTACCTATATCAGTAACACAGCACACAGAGTCAGTTATCTGTGTAAATAATGCCAAAAGCCGTGCCTGTTGGTGGTGGATCTCTATGTACAAAAGCCACTTGATGTTAGTATGGTGCGTGAGTATTGTACACACAAGTTAGTGGTATTGTACCTATATCACTAGCACAGCCCACAGAGTCAGTTATCTGTGTAAACAATGCCAAAAAGCCGTGCCTGTTTATGGTGGTTCTCTGTAAGTATAAGCCACCTGGTGTTAGTGCGGTGCGTGAGATTTGTACACACACATACACGTAGCAGTATACAGGTATAGCTGGTTACTTGTACAGGTTGGTGGTATTGTACCTATATCAGTAACACAGCACACAGAGTCAGTTTATCTGTGTAATTAATGCCAAAAGCCGTGCCTGTTGGTGGTGGATCTCTATGTACAAAAACCACTGATGTTAGTATGATACGTGAGTATTGTACACACAAGTTAGTGGTATTGTGCCTATATCGGTAACACAGCCCACAGAGTCAGTTATCTGTGTAAACAATGCCAAAAGCCGTGCCTGTTCATGGTGGTTCTCTATATGTATAAGCCACTTGGTGTTAGTGCGGTGCGTGAGTGTTGTACACACACATACACACCATATCAGTGTCAGTATTAATCTAAAACAGTGCACAAGTAGTGCCTGTTAACATGGATTGTGGTAGATTCGCGAAATTCATACACACACACGTCAGAGAATATATTGACTGAATCAGTATTAATCTAAAACAGTGCACAAGTAGTGCCTGTTAACATGGAGTGGAATCACGCAATGCTTTGCTCATAACACACCAGACATACCTCCTATGTGGGGGGCTGGGCGCCTTTGGCAGCATGCCAGGAGCTCTCTAGTATCAGCCTCGGTGCGTCTGGTGATAGCTAAAAGTTAAGTTGATACCATCGGTAGCACAGCCATGCAGCTGAAGCTACTGGGTGCAGGAGGCGCTCCGACCGCCAGCGCATATCCCGCCTTGAGAAAGCAGTACGAGTGAAACGTACGGCACGTACGTCGGCAGGTTATGACGTCATCGCGTCAAAGGGGCGGGATATGCGCTGGCGGTCGGAGCGCCTCCTGCACCCAGTAGCTTCAGCTGCATGGCTGTGCTACCGATGGTATCAACTTAACTTTTAGCTATCACCAGACGCACCGAGGCTGATACTAGAGAGCTCCTGGCATGCTGCCAAAGGCGCCCAGCCCCCCACATAGGAGGTATGTCTGGTGTGTTATGAGCAAAGCATTGCGTGATTCCACTCCATGTTAACAGGCACTACTTGTGCACTGTTTTAGATTAATACTGACACTGATATGGTGTGTATGTGTGTGTACAACACTCACGCACCGCACTAACACCAAGTGGCTTATACATATAGAGAACCACCATGAACAGGCACGGCTTTTGGCATTGTTTACACAGATAACTGACTCTGTGGGCTGTGTTACCGATATAGGCACAATACCACTAACTTGTGTGTACAATACTCACGTATCATACTAACATCAGTGGTTTTTGTACATAGAGATCCACCACCAACAGGCACGGCTTTTGGCATTAATTACACAGATAAACTGACTCTGTGTGCTGTGTTACTGATATAGGTACAATACCACCAACCTGTACAAGTAACCAGCTATACCTGTATACTGCTACGTGTATGTGTGTGTACAAATCTCACGCACCGCACTAACACCAGGTGGCTTATACTTACAGAGAACCACCATAAACAGGCACGGCTTTTTGGCATTGTTTACACAGATAACTGACTCTGTGGGCTGTGCTAGTGATATAGGTACAATACCACTAACTTGTGTGTACAATACTCACGCACCATACTAACATCAAGTGGCTTTTGTACATAGAGATCCACCACCAACAGGCACGGCTTTTGGCATTATTTACACAGATAACTGACTCTGTGTGCTGTGTTACTGATATAGGTACAATACCACTAACCTGTACAAGTAACCAGCTATACCTGTATACTGCTACAGTCAGCGTTGATATCGACATGCTGATTTATGCCATACGACATAGTACAAACTAGACACTTACCGTTACCTGTTTTGACCTATAACCATCCTTTGGATCTACTCTACACCACTAGTGTTATCGTGCGGCCATATCCCAGACTCTGGGTTTACAGTACAGAGGTTATTGTGGTCTGCTTTGCTCATTTTTTATATTAATTCACTGTACACTGGCTATCATTAGTATATTACTTGACCTATAGTGTTCCCCATATTATTTTATATTTAGAGTTAAGACTCAATTAAAGTTTCTGGTTTTAATTAATTCATTACTCACCCACCTTACTAGGTTCTGATACATTTTGGCTACACATTGGTAGAGTGCTCTCCTTGGGGTTCTACCTCTCTCTGTTTTTTCTATTTGACATTACCCCTGATAGTAGCACCTCCACATAGCCACATCCAGCAAGCAGTAGCGAGGGTATTTCTTCCCCCTCCACTTCCCCTTTTCCCCTCCTTGTGTTTGGATACTACTACAGTACCAAGAAATTTTGGAAGCAAAACACCATGGGCCATATTTACTAAATAGGCCCTACAGATGTAGCTAGACTTTCCTATCTCTGGTGGCATGGCTGCAAAAGTGAAAATCCGTAGCGCCGGAGACCGTGCCTGCTGGGTCGGGAGGGTTCATGCTTCCAAATGGGAACATCCCATAGCGTTAATCCCTCTGGTGCCATGACCACCGTGATCGCGTGGGTGGCAGGGCTGATGAAGACAGGTTAGTTACATCTGTATATCTGTAAAGTCTCCTGTCCCATTGACGCTCATTTACCTTTTACCTTTCCATGGACAAATACATTTTTTCCATAGCACAAAACAAGGAAGTTTACTGCAAGCACATTAGGGCTCATATTTAGTAAGTGGTGCTATTCCACAGGACAGCTTCTGGTGCCAGGAGACACCTTACAGCCAATTCAAGTAAATGGGTTGTAAGGTGTCTTAGGAAATACTACCACTTAGTAAAGCTGGGCCCAAATGCTTAGTCATAAAAAGATGCAGTGACATGCCAATGCTGAGGGACAGTTTTTGAGTTTAGTCACTTGGATCACAGTTTTCTGACAATCACCAGACCACATATCACAATAATTTTCATGAGGCTATATGGTTTAGCAGAGAACGAGTTGGCGCAGCTGACGCTTAGCTGAGACACATCAGAATGTCACAGTGTAATGATTGGAATGCTTGGCTAGTGGCTGCTGTACCTCTGTCTCTCAAACAGCTCTAACGTAGAGAACAAGCTTATTCAGCTGTGAAATGCTGGGATAAATACGTTTTGATGCAACCTGTGAGTCTCTTTATTGCTGCCTGTTGAGCAAAGGCTTAGACAATTAAAGCAAAGCTTGGTGTTGCTGAATTGACTTTGAAGTTAAATACGTATGGTCAAATGTACATAATTTGGCAATTGACCTCAAATCTGACTTAGATCATTGCAATTTTAGAATAAAATAATCTGCACCATAGAGGGGTGTTTGTTTGTGCTATTCTCATTTCTACAATTTTAGAATATGTCATCTCTATCACTCAGCACTGGCCAAGGCAATAATAAAAAAACACTTCTTTGTATGTAGATTTCAGTTTATACTGTATATGAAGACAAAAATGGCAAGGCTGTGGAAGTAATGTATAAGAACATGAGCAGCTGCAGGACTTCCCCACCTAAAAAATGTTTTTCTTTGTTACTGTATATCTGACACCATTTTTTGCCCCATATTTGCACCATTTTTGCCTTGATAACTATACTCTTTAGTAAGCATACAATGAAACTTCACTGGTAAGGGTGTGGGAGCTTACCTCTGACTTCCCATATTATGTTATCCCTGTTTGCGGAGAGTTCCCATGTAACATGTAATGTTAATATATAAACCTCAATATATCCACATCGCCCCATGGACTCCCGATTTTCATGATGCAAAGCTCCCTATTCAATATGTTCTGAAGCTTCACAGTATATCAGATGTAACATAGCCTCCCGGCAGTTACTTCTGTTTCTGGGCCTTTCCTCTGTCAGTCCTGTTGGTGCAGGCAGTGGAAAGGTTAAATCCAGTTTTAGGCCTGTATGTGTATTTCAGCCTTGAATGTTGTATCAATATTCGAGGGCGGGCCTTGCAACTCTGAGGCTGTCAATCTAAGGGGTGGATATTGGTTGGAACGCCCCCTGCTGTGTGTGGGCCAATCTTTATCCGGCTCTGGCTTGTAATGAGTCAGAGTTAGAGACACTCCCCAAGGATGTTCAAATTGGGACATGCCTCCTAAATTATCAGTTAGTGTCAGTTGAGAATTAGAGTGAGCTGAGAAGGAAAGAAAAGACTTCTCTCCCTCCTACCCCACAGGGGCAGGGAGGGAGGTGAAGTATGCTGTTATGAGCAGTGGAAGATCCCCTAGTATGGAGAAGGGCATATGCATTGAAGAATCTGTTGTGATATGCTGTACACTTGCCTGCAATAAAGCCACCAAGAAAAGACATTGCTGTGTGGATTCATGTCTCTGGGTATGAAGGAGTGTCAGTGAGGGTCCATCCCCTGCAGATCATCAGGAGTCCTCACTGGCTGGAAGCACTGCACCATCAGAGATCAAGGTAATCTGTCCCCTTGTTCCCTGCTGTCCTGGTTCTCCCCACACCACCGCGGAACCCTCAGCCCTCCTGTGGCCAGCAGGTTGCAGCACCGAGACCGCTTGAAGTAACCAGAAAGGAGCATACCCCATCTCATCTAGGGGGGGGGGGGAAGGATAAAAGGGTTACATTTGGAGGCGCTGCTGAGATGAACTGCTCCTCAGGACAGGACAGGTTTTACAAACGGGACAGGTTTCCAGAGACATTGAAACATGCAGCAGTGTGTTGGAACTTTGCAGCAGCTGTCAGACTCTCCAGAGAGGGAATCTCTCCCTGAAGCTTCCCCAGGGAGGGAGTTACCCTAGAAAGGACCTTTTCTATGTGGGGCGACCCCCTGGTGGCTATGTGCCAGGGAGTGTGCTACCCACATAAAGTTGCTAGCCTGCGGGGCGACTCCCTGGGGGGCTATGGCCAGGGAGCGTGGATACCCACATACACACCACTATATAGGATTTGGGGTGACTCCTTGGTGGCTATGTGCCAGGGAGCGTGGATACCCTGCCTATCAGTTTACTCGGAAATGGATGGGGAATAACGGGTCCCTGAAGCTACACCAGGGAGCCTGCAGGTCCATCCTGGCACTGCAGTTGGGGCGACCCCCTGGGGGCTATGGACCAGGGAGCATGGATACCCTTATGTACTCCCCAAAGAAGTTTACAGCAAGGGGACAGGGATTCTGATGTGAAATCGGAGATCCATGTGCACCCAGCAATAACAGGACTATTGTGGTAATGGTTCGTGAGGCGTTCCCTGAAGCTACCCCAGGGTGCCTGGTACTCAAAAAAAAGAATTGTGCTTTACTTTGCGTGGCCCCTTACTGAAGAAAAGGGGGTCACACCTGTCTCACAAGTCCTCACAAGATGGTGGTTTTGCTCTCAAGGAGACCGCGTGGTGCTGGACTTTGTGCTTTAAAATGGCTGTTCCAGAGAACTGGGGACCGTATGTATTACTACTACCTCAAAATGGCGCTTCCCGCCCTACCAGGGAAGCCATGTGCTCAAAAGTTGCATCAACGTGCAAGCTTTTGCTGGACTTACAGTTTGCAGAAACAGCGCAAACTTCTGAAATCCCTCCCCCTTGCTTGCTCTGGATTGGACAATACTATTTACCAGTGGGAGGAGCTGGGTGTGCCCTGCAGGAGCACACAGGATGTGAGGAGCCAGACGCACGTGTACTCCAGAGACAGCAGTTGTGCCTCTACTGTGAATTACCTGCCATACTGATGGAGAGCCATGGACAGATTTATGAGCTGACCGGAGGAGTCCTTGTCATCCGGGACTCCCCTGAGAACCAACTCCTCGGGGTCTGCCCACTATGCGACTACCCTGTCTGTCCGCTATGTGACTACCCGGTCTGCCCGCTACACCTCATGGGGAGTTGCTCCGCTTGACGTGTGCCTTATCTGCGGGCTAGACTCGATGGTCCCGCAGAACTGGACCTTGTGATGAGCACCGGGGAGCTGCGCACCTTATATCAACTGGTGCGTAAGTTGTCCCAACTGGCCCAAGTATCGGCCGATGATGCTGCACACCATTACATCGCCATGGTGTATGAACTATTCTATCCTGACCTACAAGTGGTGTCCTCTTACCCGTGGCCCAGGTCCAGCATGGATCTGCCCACTGTAAGGCATGGTGGCCGAAAAGAAGGCTCTCTGCTGAGTCCTACCGCCTGGGTGAATGCCTTCCTACAAGTGCCTGATCCTCCTCAGTCTCGGGAGCCATCCCCCTCTGTGCCCGTGCCAGCGGCGCTCAGTGGTCTGCCGTCTGAGTCTTGCGGTACCGCCTCACACCCATACTGTGAGGTGCGTTCTACTGCCGCTCCGGTAAGCCGCTCCGAAAGGGAGGTACCCTCCTTTGAGTCTCCTGTTCCGGACACCCCAGAGGTATCGGCTGATACCTTCCATGTACCCGATGTAGCTGGGACCAGCCTTGCTGCTACCGAAGGCGGTGAGTTGCTTGTCCTCTCTTCAGATCCCCGCTGGGATCAAGCCCAGAAAGCTGCGGAGCTGTACCTACGGCGTCAGCAGGAGATGTGCGAGGCCCGTGCTCGTGCCCTGTCCTACATGAGAGCTGCTGAATGGCACTACAATGAGATTCTGTTACAGAGTCCACTGTTGGGAGAAGTACCAGCCAGCACCACCCCTGATGACTGCATCCACTCTTCCTTTGCTGCTCCACCACCGGGAGATAAGAAGGCCGCCGAGTCACCCAGCCGGGTGAGCTCCAGTGATATCCAGGCCGCTCCGGTGAGTGCTATTGATTCGAACGATCCTTTCCTCCTGAGATGTAGGGAGCTGAAGGAAGCCCGAGACGCTCTTCAGGCCAAAGCGCTGGCTGAAGCCCGCTACATTAAGGCCAAAGGGAGGGGCAAATTGAACTTGACCCAGGACTGTGCCATTGCTCCTCCCGGGGAGAGTTCCCAGAATGTGCCCCCTCAAAACTTTGGTGAGACCCCTTTGTCACCGGCGGCCCTAGTCCCTGTGTCATCTGCCCCTTCTGTCCCACTTTCCCCGTACGTCACCAGTCCCAGGATACGACCCCTGACCCCCAGGACTTTATCACCAGTGAGTCCCGTTGCTCCAAATGAACACTGTGATTTACTGTCTAATATGCCTGTGACACATTTGGAGGGCTCTGTTCATTGGGGGGATTGTGATGGTGATGAGGGGACAGGCTCAGTAAAATCTGTGAATGTATTGTCTCCTGTCAGGGAGGAGGCAGAAGGAACCCCTATGTGGGCCGAGATATTCACCTAGACAGGGTGGAGTACATTTCAGAGTTCGGAAAACGCAGGTGCTACTCGGTAAGAGTGCCTGATGGTCAAGGTGGAATGGTCAGGAAGCCTGACCCAGCTCATTACTATTAATGAATCTCTATACTACTGTTGTAGAAAATGGTTCTGTTCTATCCATTCCACTGTGTTGCCATGATATGCCATGTATCTGTGTATATGCAGTGTTTATTCCATTCCTTTTATGCTGAAGTGTACAAGTGGTTACATTTCAGCTTGTGTCAAATTTACAGGTGTTGTACAGCAAGGTAAGGTTATATGTGCTGTAGTCCAAGTGGGGACATTGGATTCTACCAGGGGGAGATTGTAACATAGCCTCCCGGCAGTTACTTCTGTTTCTGGGCCTTTCCTCTGTCAGTCCTGTTAGTGCAGGCAGTGGAAAGGTTAAATCCAGTTTTAGGCCTGTATGTGTATTTCAGCCTTGAATGTTGTATCAATATTCGAGGGCGGGCCTTGCAACTCTGAGGCTGTCAATCTAAGGGGTGGATAATGGTTGGAACGCCCCCTGCTGTGTGTGGGCCAATCTTTATCCGGCTCTGGCTTGTAATGAGTCAGAATTAGAGACACTCCCCATGGATGTTCCAATTGGGACATGCCTCCTAAATTACCAGTTAGTGTCAGTTGAGAATTAGAGAGTCAGCTGAGAAGGAAAGAAAGGAGTTCTCTCCCTCCTACCCCACAGGGGCAGGGAGGGAGGGGAAGTATGCTGTTATGAGCAGTGGAAGATCCCCTAGTATGGAGAAGGGTGTCAAGGATTGGACTTCGGCTGAAGTGGATCCCAGTGGCAGGAACAGCAGGGAGCAAAGTAGGGGTCACAAGCAGAGATCAGAGGCAGGCGGCAGATAGCGAAGTCGGGTAACAAGCAGAGGTCGGCAACGAGGAGACTGGAACAGGATGATAGCAATAGCTAGCACAGCAGTAAACACAGGAACCTTGCATGAGCTAAGGAACCAGTATAAACAGGCAAGGGAGGATCAGGAAAGGGAGGTTTATATATGCAGGCTGAGAGGTGGAGCACAGGTATAGAGGTGTCAGGTATCAGGGTCTGGAATGTTCCTTAGTTTAGCAGCAGCAATCCCGGTGGACAAGTATAGGTACTGCAGGCTAGAACAAGACATTGAGAGTGGCAGTAGTCCCGGTGACCAAGCATGGGTACAGCAGGCTAGAGAATATGACAAAGGGCATATGCAATGAAGAATCTGTTGTGAAATGCTGTACACTTGCCTGCAATAAAGCCACCAAGAAAACACTTTGCTGTGTGAATTCATGTCTCTGGGTATGAAGGAGTGTCAGTGAGGGTCCATCCCCTGCAGATCATCAGGAGTCCTCACTGGCTGGAGGCAGGCTAGAACAAGACATTGAGAGTGACAGCAGTCCCGGTGGCCAAGCATGGGTACAGCAGGCTATAGAATATGACATTACTCCCCCCTCTCAAGAGCGTTCTCCGGACGATCCTTGCTAGGGTTGTTTGGATATCTCCGGTGGAAAGCTTTGACTAGTCGTGGACAAAATCTTTGGGTTCCCAAGACCTCTCCTCTGGGCCATAGCCCCCCCAGTGAACCAGGCACTGTAGTTTCCCTCGGTGTAACTTGGAATCCAAAATTCTCCGGACAATGAATTCCTCTTCGTTATCCACGAGGACGGGTTCAGGGGGAGGAAGTCTCCGTCCAGGAAACGGATTCTCACGGAAAGGTTTCAGCAGAGAAGAATGAAACACAGGGTGTATTTTGATGGTCTCAGGAAGCTCTAATCTGAAGGACACTGGATTTATTAGTGCTGAGATGCGAAATGGCCCAATGTATTTTTGGCCCAATTTAATGGTTGGAACCTTTAAACGTAGATTTCTTGTAGAAAGCCAGACTTTATCCCCAACTTGAAATTCTGGGTAGGGTCTGCGGTGTTGGTCTGCTGCTCTTTTGTACTTTTCTTGAGTCTCACGAAGTGTCTCTTTGAGGGTCTCCTGGATGTCTCGCAGAGTCTCCAGTTTCTCTGTAACTGCCGGAATGGGGCCCGAAGATGGAAAATGAGGAATAAAGGTTGGATGAAATCCATAATTTGAGAAAAAGGGACTCTTCTGAGTCGATGAATGATGTGAGTTGTTGTATGAAAACTCAGTTAATGGTAGGAAATCAATCCAGTCATCCTGGAGATGACAAACAAAACATCGTAAGTATTGTTCCAAAGTTTGATTGGTTCTTTTTCTATCTGGCCATTGGATTGTGGATGATAGCCAGACGATAAATTTAAATGAATTCCTAGAAAGGAACAGAAGGTCCTCCAAAATTTTGAAGTGAATTGTACCCATCTATCGGAGATGATCTCATCAGGAGCCCCGTGAAGCCGAAACACCTCTTTCACAATCAACTTGGCTGTCTGGTCTGCAGAAGGAAGATTTTGTGCTGCAATGAAGTGAGCCATCTTTGTTAGTCGATACACCACTACCAGGATGGTGTTATGTCCACTTGATCGGGGCAGGTCAACAATAAAATCCATTGATATGGACCCTCAAGGACGAACCGGAAGAGGCTGCAGCAAACCCACAGGTGATGCTCGAGGGGTCATGGTCCTAGCACAAGTCTCACAGGAGAGGACATAGTCTTTAACATCTTCTGCTAATTTAGGCCACCAAAAAGAGCGAGACAACAGTTCCTGTGTCTTGAGGACACCTGGGTGACCAGCGGGTCGGGAGTCGTGCATTAATTGGAGCACCTCTAATCTTACCTCCTTAGGGACGAACAGACGATCCTTACAGTTCCAGAGACCATCACATAGAAATAGTTCTGCTTCCGGAGGAGGGTTTTTAAGAAAAGAGTCATTTGAGTAGGCTCCCTTTATTCGTGTGAGGAGATCGGCGGAGAATGTGACGCGCAAAAAAATTCTTTTTGGAAGAATAGTTTCTTCTTGCGCTTTGTCTGAACTAGGATTAGGAAATGACCGTGACAAGGCGTCGGCTTTCCCATTCTTGGAACCAGGGCGGCATGAGATGTGGAACTGAAATCTTGCAAAGAAGAGAGCCCATCTGGCTTGTCGCGCAGACAGTCTCTTTGCTGATCGAATGAATTCTAAGTTCCTGTGATCCGTAAAGACCGTAATTGGGTGATTGGCCCCCTCCAGTAGATGTCTCCACTCAGAGAATGCAGCTTTTATAGCCAAGGGTTCTTTGTTTCCAATGTCATAATTTTGTTCAGCTGTTGACATTTGGTATGAACAAAAGGCACATGGATGAAGGAGCATCTTGGGTCCAATTCTTTGTGACAGAATGGCACCAACAGCGGAGTCGGATGCATCCCCTTCCAAGATGAATGGTAATTCTGGATTTGCATGGATGAGGATAGGGGCAGATGTGAAGAGTGACTTCATATAATGCCAGGGAAATTTTTAATAAAGCGTCTATAGAAATTGGCAAAGCCCACAAATCTCTAAATGTCCTTTTCATTTCGAGGGATTGGCCATTCCACCACGGCTTGAATCTTGCCTGGGTCCATACTCAAACCCTCAGGAGAGATGATGTAACCGAGAAATTGCATGCTGGTCTTTTCGAATTCGCATTTTTCTAACTTGATGTACAATTTGTACTTACGGAGACGCTCAAGGACAATTCGGACATGTCTCTGGTGATCCATGATGTTATCTGGGAAGACTAGAATGTCATCCAGGTATACCACTATGAATTGGTCCAATAACTCTTGGAGGACATCATTGATTAAATGCTGGAAGGTAGCAGGGGCATTACAGAGTCCAAAAGGCATCACCAGATATTCATAGTGCCCATAACAGGTTCGGAAGGCTGTTTTCCATTCGTCACTGGGTCGAATGTGGACCAAATTATATGCTCCTCTGAGATCTTATTTGGTAAAGATTTTGGCTGCCTGAATTCTTTCCAATAGTTCAGGAATCAGAGGTAATGGGTACCAGTTCTTCACCGTAATCTTATTTAGTTCCCGATAGTCAATGCAGGGGCGTAGAGAACCATCTTTTTTCCCACTAAGAAGAGCGCAGAGCCTGCTGGAGAAGTAGAGGGTCAGATAAAACCCTTTGATAGGTTCTCCTGTAGGTAGTCATTGAGGACCTTCAATTCCAGTTCTGAGAGGGAATAGATTCTTCCAAATGGAATGGCAGCACCCGGTAATAATTCAATGGGACAGTCATAAGAGCGATGTGGGGGAAGCGTATCCGCGTTCTTCTTGTCACACACATCTAAAAACTCAGAGTATGGAGCCGGCAGAAGATTTTCTTCAGACGAGGAAATCTTATGTATTCCTATACACTCTGGTATAGGAGTTTTAGGTAGACAGGCTAGCTGACAGTGCTCCGAGGGAAAAGTGAAGGTCTTTGTCTTCCAGTCAATTAGTGGGTTATGGATCATGAGCCATGGAATTCCCAGAATCACTGGAAACAAAGGTGATGGAATGAGACCAAATGAAATCTTCTCCTGGTGATTGGGCTCCATGATTAGTGTTAAGTTACTGGTTTCATGGGTAACAGGTCCAGAGCTCAAGGGAGAACCGTCAACGACTTCCATCCTTTCTGGCGATTCCTTGGCTACAAATGATACCGAATTGTTCTTGGCGAATTCTATGTCCATAAAATTCCCTGCCGCCCCTGAGTCGACCATTACTGTGGTTGAAAAACGATGTGTTCCTTCCTCGATTATAATAGGAACCAGGAGGTGAGGGTGTAGCGAAGGAGGGTTATCTTTCCCTTGAGAAGCAGAGAAAACAGTCTTTGAAATAGTGTGCAGCTGATTTCTCCTAGGGCTCTGGAAAGAAGACCGCCTGGACTTGTTTGGGCAATCAGCGAGATAGTGCCCATCGTTTCCGCAATATAAACAGAGATCTTCTGTTCGGCGTCTATTCCTTTCCCCGGTTGAGATGGGTCCCCGCAGTGTATTTACTTGCATCGGCTCCTCCTCAGTCTCCCTGGGACGTCTTGGGGTACTGACATCTCTAAACCCGGGGTTGCTTGGCATGAACCCCAGTCTCTCCAATCGTCTTTCCGTAAGCCTGCGATCAATTTGGATGCATAAATGGACAAAGTCCTGAAATCTCTCTGGGGTCTCCACCCGGGCTAGTTCGTCTTTGACTTGCTCTGAGAGACCCTGCCGAAAATGATATTTCTGCGTGGCCTCATTCCAATCAGTATCGTTAACCCATCTGCGGAATTCAGCGGCGTACTCAGCTGCCGAGCGTCTTCCTTGACGAAGATTGTTCAGAGTTGCCTCAGCGGTTGCACTACGATTTGGGTCCTCAAAAATAAGACTCATGGCTTCGATGAACTCCTCCAGGTCCCTTAGTAGTGGGCTATCTTGTTCCAACATAGGGGAGAACCAAGCAAGGGCCTCATCCTTGAGCAGAGTTATGTTTTGTCCAACCTGGGCTTCTTCGGTATGATAAATGGTGGGCTGAAGCTTGAACACAAATCTGCATTGATTAAGGAAATTCCGGAAAGATTGATTTTTCCCCAAAAAATTTTCCTGAAGGGATATACGTGGTGCAGTTTGCACAGGCACAGTGTTTTGACCAGACATGTTGATTAAGGCTGCACGTAGTTCACGATTCTCAGCTTCCGCGGTGGCGGCTTGTTCTTCCAAGTGGCCAAGACGATTGAACACGTGTCTTTGTTGTTCTTGGTAACCAACCATGACTCGTTGTAAGTCATGGAGTGTCTGAGCCTGGGCCGGGTCTGTTCCAGCGGTATCTATGGTAGGTCCTGTTTATTCTGTCAAGGATTGGACTTTGGCTGAAGTGGATCCCAGTGGCAGGAACAGCAGGGAGCGAAGTAGGGGTCACAAGCAGAGATCAGAGGCAGGCGGCAGATAGCGAAGTCGGGTAACAAGCAGAGGTCGGCAACGAGGAGACTGGAACAGGATGATAGCAATAGCTAGCACAGCAGTAAACACAGGAACCTTGCAGGAGCTAAGGAACCAGTATAAACAGGCAAGGGAGGAACAGGAAAGGGAGGTTTATATATGCAGGCTGAGAGGTGGGCACAGGTGTAGAGGTGTCAGGTATCAGGGTCTGGAATGTTCCTTAGTTTAGCAGCAGCAATCCCGGGGGACAAGTATAGGTACTGCAGGCTAGAACAAGACATTGAGAGTGGCAGCAGTCCCGGTGACCAAGCATGGGTACAGCAGGCTAGAGAATATGACAAAGGGCATATGCATTGAAGAATCTGTTGTGATATGCTGTACACTTGCCTGCAATAAAGCCACCAAGAAAAGACATTGCTGTGTAAATTCATGTCTCTGGGTATGAAGGAGTGTCAGTGAGGGTCCATCCCCTGCAGATCATCAGGAGTCCTCACTGGCTGGAGGCACTGCACCATCAGAGATCAAGGTAATCTGTCCCCTTGTTCCCTGTCCTGGTTCTCCCCACACCACTGCAGAGCCCTCAGCCCTCCTGTTGCTAGCAGGTTGCAGCACCCAGACAGCTTGAAGTAACCAGAAAGGAGCATACCCCCATCTCATCTAGGGGGGAGGGGGGTAGGATAAAAGGGTTACATAGACGTTAAGAAACAGGGATAAGTAAAACCAATATTCCGAAGATCAGAGATTCTCTTGTATTTTTATTGCTTAAAAACCTATTTGTTTACATACATCTCATCCATAGCATGCATAAAATATGCACTTTATTAGTCACAAATGCCCCTACAGATCCACAGTAAAGTCTGGAAAGAAACCTATAGTAGAAAACACATTAACTCAATGTTCTTCATTCATTAGCCTAAAAACAAGGAGTTACAATGCCAGTAAGAAGGCACTGTAATTAAAATGACAAGAGCGATGATAATTTGGCAATGTGCCGCTATGGCAGAATGTGCACGTCTCATGTGGTCTCTCATTAAAATGGCTAATTAGACGACAGTGACTGAATTTCTCATGCACCACATTTCCCTCACGAAACAGCAGTGTTGTTAACTTAGTGACCCTTTGTCTATTTACAATGTCGATTAAAAGTAGATGCCAACTTTTCTGGACTAGGAAATATATATATATATATATATATATATATATATATATATATATCTACAAAAACAGAAAAAAAGCAGGCGCACTCATAGCGTAAAAAGGTATAACAATAAATTTATGGAGTCAAGGATTTAAAAATACACACTCACAAACATAGCTGAATAAAAAGCAATTTTGAGTATAACTCAACCAGCCAGACGCAGGCTGGTTAAGTTATACTCAAAATTGCTTTTTATTCAGCTATGTTTGTGAGTGTGTATTTTTAAATCCTTAACTCCATAAATTTATTGTTATACCTTTTTACGCTATGAGTGTGCCTGTTTTTTTTTCTGTTTTTGTAGATATCTTTAAGGAAGTGGTGTTCTCTTCATTCGGGCTGCAGAGACTCTTTTGGATAGCATTTGGAGCATTTTTTAGGATTTGTATTTTTTATATATATATTGTTTCTGGACTTTTCATCTTTTATTATTATTTTTATTTCATGTATTGTTTATATATTTTTTATTTTATCCATTTTGTATAGTATAGGTTTTTTTTCATCATTTATTGTCTTTTCATATATAGTGGGTTTAGGTTGGCGCCATTTTTTCTCCTTTGTTTGTGTTTGTATATATATATATTGTTCTTATTATTGACCTTTAAATTAATTTTTTCATATTGACCGGAGAATCCGCTGATACATTTTGATGTGAATAATATTTTCCAGGGTACTTTAAAATGGCCTCTATTTGGGAATTCCATAAGAAATACTTTCAAACTCAGCCACGGAATCGGCAGACTTATGATCTACAGGTGCACCGACAAGTATTCTAAAACTTGCCTTGGAAAATCTGGGGCTATCACCAACAAGATCCAGGTACATGCTGGGTACATGCTGCAACATTTCAGTGACATTTCTGCAGAGACTAATGGCCCATCGGATTAAGACAGCAGGGGTCCCTGACAATCCCATTCAGTTTGAATGGGACTGCCAGGGACCCCCGCTGTTAATCTGATGGGCCATTAGTCTGTCTGCAGAAATGTCACTGAAATGTTGCAGCATGTACCCAGCATGTGCCCAGCATGTGCCCAGCATGTGCCCAGCATGTACCTGGGTCTTGTTGGTGATTGTCCCAGATTTTTTTTAGAATACTCGTCAGCACTACAGTATATGCTGTATACTGATCAGTCTAATGCTATAAGACACCGTGCAGCTCATTGATCTCGTGGCAGAAGAAGTAAATATTTCACTCTATTTTTAGTTAGAGATGAGCAGCAAACTTGCCTCTAAAAAGAGCACTTTATATTCTGTGGTATATGTTTTTTTGTACTGTTTCAGGTTTGGTTCTCAAACCTAAAATAGAAAAGGCTAAGATTTCAAGAAACTTAAAAACTGGTGCAAGATGTAGCCCATCTAAGGCGACTATTACAGAAAATGGGTGTTGGCCTACACCTGTGATCTTACTGCAGCAACCAAATCATTAGGAAGTTTCACTTTACTGTGGCTTGGCAGGAGTAGGATCATGGTAGAAATGAATGTTAAGTGGGCTGCATCAGTAAATAGAAGGAGTCACATGACAGAATTTTTTCACTTTATGGCAGCTGCTAAGCAGCTCGACATCTTTAATCCTCTTGCTACAAGCAGCATTTATATATGTACTGAGTTTCCTGTAGTGCTTCTGCTGTAACACACACTTTTTATACCAATGTTGACCTTTTGCATAAATCATTGGTGAGCCTTTGATAATAAATAGTACCCACATACGTAGGCTAGTAAGTCCCGAACACAATGCCTTAGAGTCATCAACACGCGGTCCATGCTATCACGCACGAATTGGCGATATCTGCCATTGATTGATTCGGCCGCGATTGCGCTGATCGCGCTTTGACGACTCCCGGCCAACGTTCCAAAAGTAAGAATGTGCTTGACCCATGTGCGGACACTTTTATTAAGTACTAGCTGAGAGACCCGGCGTTGCCCGGGATGTAAATGCGTAATAGGTAGTATTATTTATAAATCGTGGAACAATAGGTGAGTATTTGTTGTAAAGGTTTGGGGGGGGGGAGAAAGGGGAGCGGGGGGGAAAGGGGAGCAGGGGGGGGGAAAGGGGAGCGGGGGGGGAAAGGGGAGCGGGGGGGGAAAGGGGAGCAGGGGGGAAGGGGAGTGGGGGGGGAAAGGGGAGCGGGGGACGGAAAGGGGAGCGGGGGACGGGGGAAAGGGGAGCGGGGGACGGGGGAAAGGGGAGCGGGGGACGGGGGAAAGGGGAGCGGGGGAAAGGGGAGCGGGGGACGGGGGAAAGGGGAGCGGGGGACGGGGGAAAGGGGGACGGGGGAAAGGGGAGTGGGGGAAAGGGGACGGGGGAAAGGGGAGCGGGGGACGGGGGAAAGGGGAGCGGGGGAAAGGGGAGCGGGGGATGAAAGGGGAGTGGGGGGGGACGAAAGGGGAGTGGGGGGGGAAAGGGGAGTGGGGGGGGGGGTGGAGAGCAGTGGGCATATGTATTGTCATAATTTATGTATGGGCATTTCCCCCCCTCCTCCTTGCGTCCGTCCCCCTGCTGGTTCGGCTGGTGGCCCCCCCCCCCCCCGTTCCCCGTGACGCGGGCCCCCCCTCCCCCCCGGCGCCCGCTTGGTCCCCCGATGTGCCGTCCTGCTGAGTGAGGCGTGCAGGCGGCGGCAGGAAGCGCCCTGTGTGGGCCTGAGACTCGCGGTCCCCCCCCCCCCCCCCCGGCGCCCGCTCGATGTGGCGTCTGGCTGAGCGTCGGTAGGAAGCGCCCTGTGTGGGCCTGAGGCTGAGGCGGCATGCGCAGTGGGCCTGAGGCTGAGGCGGGACGCGCAGTGGGCCTGAGGCTGAGGCGGGACGCACAGTGACTTACCTGAGCGGGTGGTAGCGCCGGGGAGGTAAGGGAGCGGCTGGGGTAGGAGGGCCGCGCTTCCCGTCCGGAGCCGGTGCAGGGCGGCGCACGTGATGGGGGGGGGGGGGGGGCGGACAGAGGGTGTGTGTGTGTGTGTATAGAGCTGCTGTGTTGTGTGTGTGTGTGTGTATAGAGCTGCTGTGTTGTGTGTGTGTGTGTGTGTGTGTGTGTGTGTGTGTGTGTGTGTGTGTGTGTGTGTGTGTGTGTGTGTGTGTGTGTGTGTGTGTAGAGCTGCTGTGTTGTGTGTGTGTGTGTGTATAGAGCTGCTGTGTTGTGTGTGTGTGTGTGTGTATAGAGCTGCTGTGTTGTGTGTGTGTGTGTGTGTGTGTATAGAGCTGGGGTAGGAGGGCCGCGCTTCCCGTCCGGAGCCGGTGCAGGGCGGCGCACGTGATGGGGGGGGGGGGGCGGACAGAGGGTGTGTGTGTGTGTGTGTATAGAGCTGCTGTGTTGTGTGTGTGTGTGTGTGTGTGTATAGAGCTGCTGTGTGTGTGTGTGTGTGTGTGTGTGTGTGTGTGTGTGTGTGTGTGTGTGTGTGTGTGTGTGTGTGTGTGTGTGTGTGTGTGTGTGTGTGTGTGTGTGTGTAGAGCTGCTGTGTTGTGTGTGTGTGTGTGTGTGTATAGAGCTGCTGTGTTGTGTGTGTGTGTGTGTGTGTGTGTGTGTGTGTATAGAGCTGCTGTGTTGTGTGTGTGTGTGTGTGTGTATAGAGCTGGGGTAGGGGGGCCGTGCTTCCCGTCCGGAGCCGGTGCAGGGCGGCGCACGTGATGGGGGGGGGGGGGCGGACAGAGGGTGTGTGTGTGTGTATAGAGCTGCTGTGTTGTGTGTGTGTGTGGGTGTGTGTGTGTGTATAGAGCTGCTGTGTTGTGTGTGTGTGTGTGTGTGTGTGTGTGTGTGTGTGTGTGTGTGTGTGTGTGTGTGTGTGTGTGTGTGTGTGTGTGTGTATAGAGCTGCTGTGTTGTGTGTGTGTGTGTATAGAGCTGCTGTGTTGTGTGTGTGTGTGTGTGTGTGTGTGTGTGTATAGAGCTGCTGTGTTGTGTGTGTGTGTGTGTGTGTGTGTGTGTGTGTGTGTGTGTGTGTGTGTGTGTGTGTGTGTGTGTGTGTGTGTGTGTGTGTGTGTATAGAGCTGGGGTAGGAGGGCCGCGCTTCCCGTCCGGAGCCGGTGCAGGGCGGCGCACGTGATGGGGGGGGCGGGGGGCGGACAGAGGGTGTGTGTGTGTGTGTGTATAGAGCTGCTGTGTTGTGTGTGTGTGTGTGTGTGTGTGTGTGTGTGTGTGTGTGTGTGTGTGTGTGTGTGTGTGTGTGTGTGTGTGTGTGTGTGTGTGTGTGTATAGAGCTGCTGTGTTGTGTGTGTGTGTGTATAGAGCTGCTGTGTTGTGTGTGTGTGTGTGTGTATAGAGCTGCTGTGTTGTGTGTGTGTGTGTGTGTGTGTGTGTGTGTGTGTGTGTGTGTGTGTGTATAGAGCTGCTGTGTTGTGTGTGTGTGTGTGTATAGAGCTGCTGTGTTGTGTGTGTGTGTGTGTGTATAGAGCTGCTGTGTTGTGTGTGTGTGTGTGTGTGTGTGTGTGTGTATATAGAGCTGCTGTGTTGTGTGTGTGTGTGTGGTATGTCACTCCGCCTCAGGCCAATGAGAGGTGTGCGGGGGCGGGCGGCCCAAGGGACCAATGAGATTTCCCTTAGGGACACCGGACATCCAGGCAGGCAGGCATACAGTGCTTTCACTAATATAGTATAAGATTCACGTCATTTAAGTCAGCAATAGTGCAAACAAAATTATTTAGTCATTCTGGCTTGTGATTTCTTGTGAAAATAGCTAATTAAGGGAAATTGACTAATTTACTCACGGGGAATTTCTTCTTTAAGAAAAAGTCAACAGAGTATTGAACCTAGTGACAGTTTTTAAACATGCACCCATGTGCAGGCCAACTCTCTTGGATCAAACCTTTATCCATGTGTTATGTCCAATTTTATAATGAACAGAGACTTTTATTGTTAAAAAAATAAAAGGAAAAAATAAGTAATACGGTCCTTTTATTAGACAAATAAAAGCTTATAATATACAAGTTTTTGAACCTCACATACTGTATATTCATGTTACAGTTTTAGTTGAGAGTGAGAGCATAACCCACATTCTGAAGGTAGAAGCAGCAAACTTGCATCAGCTTTCACATTGAATTAACAAATAAACCGATTGTAAGTTTTGATGCTTTTATGAACCAGGTAGAAAGTTTCGCACTAATGTACAGATCTTTCCAAACTTACTAAATTGCTTCTTCATGTGTGCAATCCACAAATGCAGCGAAAACCTCTGGGGCACAGTTACAGCGACACAGGGTTGTGGTCTCCCTGCAGACCGTGGTAACTATTTTTTAAAGAAGGGAAAATCTGTGACTGGGAGACTGTGGTTTTCCCTTGATGTAGTGCAGCTCTGAGATCACAATGACATGCAACATGTTTGTTGAGGGATTTTTCCCATTTTAGCACCAGGAAGGAACCTCACTATCCTAAAGGCAGAAAGCAACTCTCACTTGTCTGTATATTTTTATACTAATGTGTACTGTATGTCACCTACCTACCCTTAATAATGACTGAAAGCAAAAAAAAATCTCTCTCTATTTTCACATTCAAGTGCATTAGAGTTCTAATTCTTGGTTTTAGTTATGGAAAATATTTTTCTGAACACCCAACACCCATAAGAACAAGATTTGAACCACCCAATAGGCACTGCATTCATGTTTCCTTGCTTAGTTAATTATTTGAAGGCAGCTGTTTGGAATACTGTGGCATTCATTACTGTGTTTTCTCAGCAATCAAAACTAGATATGGCAAAGTTGATGGCCAATTTCTTCTTCCAACATGGGAAACTGTACACATTCTCGATTTCTGCAGTTACTGTATGTGCTTTCATTAAACTCTGCTCTTCAGAGAGTACCTTTTCAATCCCAGACTCCGGTATCTCCAATCAGGAGTAAATGACTTTCTGGCTATGGCTTGCTGGGAGAATAATTGAATAGATGTCATATCCATCAATTTCAGAAGGAGATTTAAGGCAGTTATCATTCTTAAATCACTTGTCCGTAGGCGACAGGGGTGTCAGTGTCTCCAGGGGATCCCACCAAATGAAGGAGACCCACAGTTACTTTGTCAGTGAGGATGAAATGCGACACACTGTAGATTGAAAGATTTAGTGCCTCACAAATTATTCTGCAGTAAATAGGCACAAAACTGCAGGGAAGCACAGAATAGGATTTTATGTGGAAAAAAGACACCTGGGTCAAACCAGTATTTAATATTTCCTATAAGTGCTTATTGGCCATCAGGTAAAATATAGTTTTGAAAGGGGAAAAAGCAAGCATGTATATAAATCTGATTAGTTTCCTTATTTTGATGTATTTAATATGCAAACACCTTAAGAAATAAAAGGCACAGATGCAAGTGGGCAGCATCTTCAACATTTAAAAAGGAAAGAAAGGGACACAGTCAAAATATCTACATGACATTGATGCCTTTTTTGTCATCACTTTTCTGGATTTCTCATACAGTTGGGTCTAATTAATCCTGCAATGAGTGCCAGTTTGTTTGGCAGTCCACAGTGAGGAAGAATCATCCAGGTGTCGATTGAGCATCTCACTGCCCACGATGCTAATTAACAAAGTCTAGTACCATGGGCACAGCAATCTGGGATGCCTGCAATTTGTGTTATCATTTAATAAAGAGGCTGATATTTATTTGCAAAGCTTCCTGGGCAATCCAAAGTGCTGTGAAAAATGACAGACACAACAGCAGCAGGATGGAAGATAATGAACAACATTAAGCATGGAAATCATTTGCTGCTAATAATGTAGGGAGTTCTTCATAGGCTCATAGACCTCTCTCTGTATGCTTTTCTAGCAAAAAAAGAACCTTTAATTAACTAGAAAATGTGATTCCCTACTGTCGTGTAGTAACAAAAAACAAAAAGCTGGAGGGGGAGAGCATTTACAAGGTAGGCATGGAGGAAAGAGCAGATAATACAAATAGAGAGACTAATGTAGCAGGCAGATAAAGCTAAGGGGAATAAGGCAACACAATCATATTCATTGTAATGTATGAACCAAGACGCATAAATGCAGAGCCCAACACCAAGTGTAAACATGGATTAGTCTGGTATGGTAACTCAAAATGGAACATAAATAAAATAGTCTTAGAACTATGCCGGCCTTCCTGTCTCTCACCTGTCTCCCGTCCAAGCTACTGTATACACTTTTCTGCCCTTCCTTAAATCTCAGCCCTAATTTCTCGCTATGCACCATCCCGATTCTTGCGTTCTGCTCAAGGATGTCTTCTGTCTACCCCTTTTGTATCTGTAAGCTCTCCAGGGCAGGGACTCCTTTTCCTGTTCCTATGCCTATTCCCTCTATGTGTTATTTTATTATGTCACATGTATTACTGCAGTGAACTGCTATGTACCTGTGAGTGTATTATACCTTTTACTTACCTCTGATAAAATTCAATATCAGTCTGCGCTATGTTCCGTTCTTTTATTATATCCCACTGAAGGTTCCTGCAGCTGCTGTCCCTATATATGCTGACACGTTTACGTTTGGGTACTTCAGAGCAAAGATACCTTGATATACACATGGTACACACCTAGGAATTTGTGAGTACAAATTTCTTGGGGCTGAAAGGGATCCATATAAGACCTACATTGTAGAGATGTACTGCACTATTTTTGCCTGTGTTCTCTTTTTTCTATACACATTTGGCGCTCCCTGAATCTCTTGGACATCTGCAACACTTTTGGATTCAGGAAGCAATCCACATCAAGGGTTGAAGCTGCATCTAATTATTTGTTTGTATTGTATCGTTTTATGTTTTCACTTTTTAATACTAAGGTTCACTATTATCACAGGGGCATTTTTTTGAATGCACTAGCATATCACTCAATATATTTTCTGGTTTAAAAATGTCTTTTACCGCAGAATAATATTTAAGCGTCACTATAACTTCTTCTATCTCACGTGTCTCAGATAGGTCTGCAACCCTGCTTTTCACTATTATCTCAGCATGCACTGCTTACCCTGCAGCCAGGGATTCTGAGAAATGACATGCAAATTGAACATAAAATAGGTAGGGGAAAAAATATATGGTAATCTGCTTTAATAGCCATTACATCGAGCTTAGTTTCAAAACAGGTCACTTTTTGGGGGAACTGCACCTTTAATGTGCTGAGTGTGTCAGGAAGCTTGAGCTGGAAACACTAATTCCCCACACAATAAATACAGTTTTAAGCCTCACAAAATCAGGCTAGGTTGAGTACAAAAACATAAGAAGAACACATATTCTCCCCTCCCCAATCGCAGATAGGGACCATGTGTGGGGAATCTACATGTATTACCGTGTCTGGTGCAATACCTGTTAGGCTCACAGGAGGCCTGAGCCTCTGCTGATGGGAAACCTGTGCAGGATTCTAGAGTGTAGAATAACCCCTGACACAGGACCCACATACAGTAACCACATACTCCAGGTTATGATAAACAGTTTTCTATATGTAGCACACAACAATAACAACAGTGTCACTCTATAACACTAGGCCACACAGGGTCATAACCCCACACCTTATTCCCCAACACCGTGTCCCAAGAGTCCCAAGCCCACCCAAGTGTGAGACAGCGCTGCCCACTAATTTGAGTAGATGGTTGGTGCTCGTGTTGTGAGGAAGGTACCTGCTGGGTGTGTCCACACCCGGGCGCACAGATGCTGTACTTGGGATCCCTGATCCAGAAGGGTGAACCCACGACGTGATCCGCCTCTACGGTGGATGGCTCCCGCATGGAGTGATCCACCTTTGGAATGTCTCTTATCTCTGCTAGCTGCAGAGAGTGATTCACCTTTGTCACCAGTGGCCAGGATATACATGCTTCCTGGCTGTAACCCTCACTTAAGCTGGCTCTACAGGACCGTGTCCCTATCCTATGGGGCGTTCCCTGCAGCAACATCAAGCTGAGGGGAGTCGGGGCCTAGCTGGGGCCTAAGGGGGGATCTCTGGCCTAGTGTGGGGGCTACTTGCTCCCTGCACATGAACACCCTACCCTTACTCTGTCCCAGCTCCAACTGACTAGCGTGGTCTCTGTCTGTAGTATCTATATCCTGTCAGCAGGGATTACAGCAACCCTATTGGCTCTCGTGCAACATGTGATCGCCCCTAGGCATTGTGGGGGCTGTAGACCCTGTAACAGCCTCTTGCCATTGGCTGCTGATTTGCGCGTTTACACCTGCTCATGCACGAACTCCTGCGCATGCGCGGACTCTCATGCCAACCCTAACATGGCCGCCGCAACTCCTGGCGCTATACTGCGCATGCGCGACTACACTGCGCATGCGCGACCTCGCACAAGATGGCGGCACCCTGCTGCAGATGCCGCCGGGAGCCCCCGGCGACGCGCTCGACCCCACAGCTCCCCGACACGCGACGAGGGTCCCCCCCGCCAAGCGGAGGCGGAGGTAAGGGTGCCCAGGGGGAACCCTGCTACACAATCATTAGACAAAGACAATGGAGACAGACTGCACTAGATGTAGATTTAACCCTGACTGACACTATAATAACTCCTCAGTTCAAATCTGTAGTATTTGTACTATCTATCTGTATCTGTAGTATTTGTACTACTGCGCGCACGCGTGCGCAGCAGCTGCAGCAACCCTGCCACACTTTGGAAAATGGAGACACCACACACACACACAGACAAACACAAACACAAACACAGACAAACACACACATACAAGGAATTCACAGTTACTATAAATATAGAAGTGCAAATAGCTAAAACAGGGCATGTGTGCCGAACACGCGTGTTCTAAGTCAAACTTCTTTGCGTTTTGTCACTGAAATTGTCTTTTGATTTTTAATTAAAAACATCACCATCAGACATGCCTCCAAAGAATTATTATTTTCTCACAGGGTCTAATCCAACAAGTGAAGGCTTTTTGATTTTTTTTTTTACTATGTACCATCATTAAGATTGATGGAAATGCAAAGAGAAGGACACTTTTTTGAATAAACTATGTTTGCAGATTGACTGGTGTATCGTGCATTTTCTTCTTGTATCGCTGATCTACAGCTGGACCACTGTTTTATAGTAGGAAACATCTGCCAAGTAGGAGGCATCATACAACCATACATGTGTTTGCTATTAGTTCTGGTAAGGTGTGCATTGATATTTCTTGTAATTACCAGCTTTGATGCACTACACAGCTTCTATGGCAGTACAAAACAGCCATTTTGTCTCCAACAATTTACTGTATATCCTTTTCTAGAATATACTAAGAATAGAAAATTACACAAATATACTGAAAACATGGTTTAAGAAAGAAACATTTTTTTACAGAGTTTGAGGCTTGAGTTGTTTTTGCTTTAATGCGCATTTACATACCAATGATTTCATATTTTTATTTGCATTCATATTATATTATCTATTACCATTATCCATATTCTTATTTTTAATATTTTATAACTAAATTACTAAATTGAGTATAAATTACTGTACAAAATAGCATTAACAAAATTTGGGTTATAAATGATAAAATTATAAAACGTCTAGGCCACCTCACATTTCAATATAGAGAAGCCTTTTATGTCTCCACTGTTTTTATTCACACCTGGCTACATGTTTTCACCTCATCTTATTTTCCACTTCCTTTTAACATCCATTGCTATCAGCTATCCCCCTAACATACACTGTATATTATATCGTGTTTCTGTATTTCTGTCTTACCCGATGAAGGACCCTGGGAGATTCGAAAGCTTGTAACTTATCAACTACATGTTGGTCCAATAAAAGGTTTCATACCACCTCCCTCTCTCCCTCCTTTGGTACTAACCTCCAATAAGGAATTTTGATCCGGTGTTAACAAGCTCCGATAACCCTCATTGGAGCTTAGTAAACCCTGGCCCTAGGCTCATATTTTCCCTAAATGGGCTGTAAGGTGCCTTTTAGTACTTAGCACTCTTTAGTAAATATGATCCAAAGCCTGAATCCTGACTGCTCATAGTATTTTACAACAGTTTTTCTCCTTTCTACAAAGCCCTGCACAAAATCAGTCTTGGCTAAAATATGGCTTTTGTAGACATCAAATGTTGAGTCTTGAAGACAATACAGCGTGTCTTACAGGAAATTGCAGTCATTTTTTATTTGAATTTGTTTCTCACTCTAGAGATTGATCGCTACTGATCACACACAAGAATGACTTTCTCAGTGGAAGAATCGTTATAACTTGTCAAAGTCTAATACCATCACTCCTCCACAGGGGAAGTTATTGCAGACTGTTCTTTTTATGTTGAAAGTATTTTCCACATTACCATATTGTTTTTGGAAATGGTGACAGGAGCTAAATGGTCCATTGACCACACAGCAGCAAACCTTTGTAAAGAAGAAGCCAATGTTATTTAAGTGCCTTTCACAGAAAAGACCTATATATCTGTCTTTTTCAATAAATATGGCTAACTATAATAGTAGCTCAGGTGGAAAGTAAGTGTTTATTGAGTAGTGCATTTTCTGATTCTGCTTTTCTTGGGCCATTAATTCCAAGTTGTATGACTAATTGACAATGAGCAGGTCATTTTTGTATTAGACAACAGTTTGCTATTATTTTAGATTTGACATTCAGCGTTTTACTTGTAGGTCACTACCATTCGGTTAACATTGATTTCATATTTTCTTTACTTGGTTAATACATTTGAAGAGTTAAATCAAAACCATGCTTGCATACCAAAAAAAAGAGAAGAAAGAGATGTTTAGGGCCTATATTATGACCCTTCCCCAGCATGATGCATTATGTTGAACTTAGGTGCAATGCAAAAAGAACCTAGATGGATAACCACATGATCTGACTTTCCTAAATCTACGCTCCATAGAAGGGATATAATACCCTGTGGCAAGAGTGCCCAGCCTTCTTGTATGAATATGAATTATTTGCCTATGGACTCAGACTACAATAATTATTGATATACACTATATTTGATATATTTTTTTGTGTATTCTGCAGTTATCTTAATAAAGGAGGATTATATATCCATATTCAGCAGTTGGGGATTACTAATTTTTGTTATAAATTTGTAGAGTTTTGAAAGAGTGATTTCCGCGAAGAAACTATTCGCGCTTGCATCCTAACATTAGAAGTGAGCCTTGTAATTTACTTCATCTATGTGAAGACAAAGAGGTGCCAATATTTTGCTGGATAATGCTGAATTCCATGGCAAATCTAGTGTGTAATTAGTGCTCTGAGAAAATAATCTAATCTATCCTTTTTGCTCAATTATTTCACATAGTTAAGACAAAGAAAAGTAAGGTAGAAGGGATACCTTTAATAGCCAATTCGTGATTATAAAGACTGCAAGCTCTCAGACACCACAAAGGTACTGTACCTTTTTTGGGCAAAACAAAGGCCTGAAGAAGGTACTTTTGTGGTTCTGAACACTTGGACTCTTTTTATCCACGACTCGAGTTTGCTATTAAAGGTATCACATTTTCTTTACTTTGTTTTTGTCTATGCTATGGGCTAACACTGTACCATCCTTAATTTAGTTTTATGTTGAAATAACAATAAAGCAGCATTCGCTCACATATATATAGACTGATGTATCTATCTATAGCTATATATATAGCAAATGCAAATATTCCTGTATGCTCATTTGCATGTCTTAGGCAGGTCTGCAACCCCGCCGTTCACCATTATCACCCAGCACACAGCACTTCCACTACAGCAAGGGATTCTGGGAAATGACATGCAAATGGGCACACAGTGTCACCTCTTGCTTCAAAACCATTTTAAACATGGTACCCTATAGGCTTAAGCTTGCTGCATGGTCACAGCTTTAAGCACAGCCAGGGTTAAGATGCATAACCAGAAAACCCACCCACAGACAGCCGATTTGCTATATGCTTTGCTGTGGAGGGTTTTTGTCACTTTTTTTACCCACCATAACTTAACTAAGAATATATATATCAAATCAACAGTCTCACATTTTACAAACTCTTTACAAATTTATTTCGCCAGTTGTAAAATCAACTTTTTGAACGCCCGTGGATTATGGCTAATCTATGGATTAACCGGTTCCACGTGCTGTAATTTGATTCACACATGTTGTGTTTATGGGACAGTATATATATAGCATTTTTTCTATTCAGAGCCACTTTGACAAAAGGCCCACTTGGGTCAGAAACGTCAATTTTACTACTGGCAAAATACCCTTAGAAAATCTGAGAGTGCTTACTTTTTCTATTTGCCGTATGCTGTTGTTGCGCATCACCTAAGGGATGTCACTGGTGGTGACCCAGCCATAGCATATACTGCATATACTGTATATAAAATAAAAACTTCACCCAACCAAAGTCCGATAAATAAGACACAGCACTGTAAGAAGTTCATTTTTTTGTATTGGACTACAATATATGTCTTTTGAACATTTCTCTACAGTGCTATGTGTTACTTACCTTGTTTGGATGAAGTATGTATCTTATTTTAATTCTTTTGGATGCATGCACGGGCCATGTTTGATGTTAAACATGCTTGGAGTGCCTAGTGTCATATATATTATGTCAGATCACTGAAGTGGTCACAATACCAGCACTGGAAAAAGAAATATGATTATGTTATAGTATTGTATTGTATGTGTAGCCCTGGGTTCCATCAGGTCCTAGAGACCCCCCTCCTTTGGAGCAGCGTGGTCGCGGGTGCCGCCGGAGCCAGCGACGGACCCGACGGCTGCTTCCAAGGGTGGGGGCCGAAGCAGGGAGCATCGCGTCTCCTCTGGTATGCGGCTGGGTGCCGGGGACGCGATCGGGCCGTTGCTAAGGCCGCGGTCGCGTCGTTAGGGTCCCGGCGGCTAGCAAAGCAGGGCGCCGCCATTGTCAGTGCAGTTGCGCATGCGCAGGAGCCCAATAGAGTGGGAGGCCCACAGATAGCTCGCGCATGCGCAGTGCAGGATTGCCAGCCCCCAGGGTGCATAGGGGCAGAGCTACATGACACCAGGGAGCCAATAGGGCTGGAGAATGACTTGGCAAGGCAGGCAAGTAGATACATTTTCACGGGCTTGGACAACGCCAGTCAGTGAGACCCAGGAGCAGCCAAGGGAATGAGGTAGGGTGCAGGAGTCAGTGACTCCCTGCACTTGGCCAGCAGCCCCCAAGGCCCAAGTTAGCTCTGAGTCGCCCAGTGGAGTGAGTGTTGCCAGGGACAGCCATCAGGTTAGGGACCCTGTCACTTACAGCAGTTGGAGCTGGGGAGCTGTGAGGGAAGTTAGTGCAGCTCCTGCACCCAGATAGGTACCCACATCCCAAGTAGGCCCCAACTCCCCACCAGGTTAGTGGGTAATTGAATAGGGACGGCCCAAGATAGGGACGCTGCCCTTAGTGTCAGTGTGCTGTCTTGTCAGGGTCACGGCTGTCAGTGCCGTGAGGTCTGACAGGCAGGCACAGTGTTGTGCAGCACGTTGGCTGCAAGCATCCAGTGGATCACAGCTTGTTGCTGCAGGCGCTGGGATCAGTTAAGTAATACTGAGGCAGAGGGGACCCAGGTAGTACGGGAGGAGGTAGTGCGGATGCAGAAGGTCAGGGACCCCTGCATAAGATAGGCTACCCCGTAGGCCCTAGGAGTTTTCCCCAAAGCCATTACAGGTTGCTGTGCTGTAGGGATGGCCTATAGGATAGCGCGTGTCACTGTAGTTCAGAAGAACCATATAGGGACACAGCGGACGCTGTGCCACCGTGCAGCGAGTGGGCGCAGTTCTTCGTTGAGGCTGTTGCAGTCCTCCGCGTGGGATCGCCCTGGAGGTGGTTCCGGTGTTCTTCGGTCGCCGGATCCTTTGTGAAGCCAGTTGGAGATCCGAGCACGGGAGTGCTCGGGCAGGTACTATTAAATCCACAAGTGCACCAACGGGCCCTTAGTTTAATAGTGACTGCGCAGTCACCCATTGCCTCTCTCTGCAAGAGTGCGGGACATTGGGTGGGGATTCCATGGACACTGGGTGGGATCACTTGGTGTTGGGGACGCGTCCTTGTAACAGGGGACTTATCCCTGTTCAGTAATGTTCCTTTAATCTAGCAGTGTGGTAGTTAATTACTAAACATCACCTGCCTGATTAGATTGTTTACAAAAAGCCTGCCTTTGAGACAGGAAGGGAGAACTCTCCTTTGCTCATGTGTGAGATGACCTTTGGAGACAGAGCAGTGTTTTTGAGTCTCACAGGAGAGACTGACTAAAAGAACACCCATCTCTGGAGGTGACCGGTCTTGAGCTCTGCACAGCAGAGCTGATTTTCAAGACACAGGGAAAACTACTACACCTGAAGCTGAACCAGGAAGTGAGATTTTCCCTCCAAGAAACAGATAAGACTTTTATTCTTAAGAGACTGCTTATATCTGCTTATTTTCATGCTATATGTTTTGGGGCTGCGAGAACTGCTTGACTAAGGGAGATGTGAATTATTGCATAGTGTTTCACTAGAAATACTCCCAAGTGAATGGAAGCTTTGTTCCCCCCCCCCTGTGTTTGGATGTTTTCCTGATAAAAAGGAACAGGCACAATAAAGCCTTATTATAATTTCACATTATAAAGCCTCCTAATTGCGTACCTCTGTGGACGTCCGTCCACAGTCCTGCGCGACGCCGTAGTCCGTGTCGCCTCTAGAGAGGGATACCCGTTATTCAGTGTGATTCTATTTGTGTGGTATGCTGTTTCTTATGTTCCCAAGTAAACGTTCTTAGTTACTATACAAATAGGTGTGCGAGTTATTTGTATGTGTCCTGCGAGGAACCACTCCCCCTATGGTGGGAGCCATCGCAGGTGGAGGCGCTGCACCGAGTACGCGGTTACTCATAGTATCATATAATTGCCCCAGGTTCCCTGTGGCGGAAGCTCAGCCCTCCTGTGAGCCAACAGGTAAAGCACCACACGCAGGTAACACTGTATGTTCTCCGCACCCACACTATAATCTGCGATTGGGTGGGGGAATACCCGTTACATATGTCTTTATTTATATAGCGCCATTAATGTACATAGCGCTTCACAGAAGTAATACATGTGGTAATCAAATAAATAACAGATAATATATATAACAGATCATGGGAATAAGTGCTTCAGACATAAAAGTAACATTTAGGAAAAGGAGTCCCTGCTCCGAGGAGCTTACTATCTAATTGGTAGGTAGGGAGAACGTACAGAGACAGTAGGAGGGAGTTCTGGTAAGTGCGTCTGCAGGGGGCCAAGCTTTATGTATCATGTGTTCAGAATATCCACAGTGCTATTCTATGCTTCTTTAAGCAAGTGTGTCTTAAGGTGGGTCTTAAAGGTGGATAGAGAGGGTGCTAATCGGGTACTGAGGGGAAGGGCATTCCAGAGGTGTGGGGCAGTCAGTGAAAAAGGTTTTGATTATTTATTGCTCCATATAGCACATGGTAGCCCAATATTTTGGAGTAATACATTCATTAATCATATTTGTTTGTCCAGTGTCAGTATTGTGACCATTTTTGTGATCTAACATATACTGTAGTAGTAATTATTTTTTACGGTGCACAGAGAAGCCCTGTCCAGCACAATTAGCAAATGAGTGCGCCCATTTTTTAAACTCTCTTTCTATATATTATAACTATATTCTTTACATACATTCATGTACAGTACAACTATTTTATAGCATTCAATTTTAGGAATATTCTCAGAGCTACTGTACTAGATATATATACTCTGTAGTATAAGAATATGTGCAATGCTCCTTTTTCAGCTACACTTCGTATACCTGGCCATCAGAATCATTATTGATAGTGTTGGCAAAGTTACAGTCTATGTTTAAAACATTTTGTAAGAAACAATGTGACTGAAATGTAAAAAAAAATTAAGGTAAAAGTGATTTTGCCTTATTCAATTTCCATAAGATACAATCAAAACAATGTGAAAATATAGTAACATAAATTAGGAATACAATAGAGTTCAAAACATAAGCTTTATAATAACATTATTAATGGGAATAAAGTATCTTATCAAAAGTTATTGAAGTATTTTCCTTCTGCTAACTTGTGGTGTGTGATGTAGGATTGGAATATGCCAATGACACACATGGATCTGAACGCTGCATGGAGCATTGAATCATAGTAGCCCTAATCATTAGTCCTGTATTGTGTTTCAGTTACTCTGAAGAGGAGATTCGGCAAAAAGTGGGAACCTTTCGTCAGATGCTTATGGAGAAAGAGGGAGTGCTGACGAGAGAGGATCAACATGGGCGTCAGATGTAAGTCTATGCATATTCTCAGCTTACTGTCATTGTTGGCTATTATTTAAAAACGCAAAGTGTACTACAAAAAGATGTATGCATTAAACTGTGGAAGCTACAGATGTAGCAGATGTCATTGCACCCATTAACGTAATGCATTGAGTTAACAGTGGAGCGTTAATTAACAGAAGTGCTATTGAAAACAATAGTTAAGCAGATAACACACAATGTTCTATTTTGTGGTGTAACTTGTATTAACAGGGGTGATAACTAGAGATTGGTGAAACATTTTGGTGGATTTGGATCTGCCTCAGATCGGCTGGTTCTTTTGGCCCAGGGACTTCTTCAGATCAGTCCCAAAATGGATGATCCGTAATGACGGATTGAAATGTTTAAAAAAAAAATAGGTTTAAAGCAGGGTGTCTCCGGAGCTGTACCGCATAACTATCAGCTCTGGGACCCCCTGCTTGCTGAAATACTTACTTCCATAGGGGGAGCCGGTATCTGCTACTGTTAAATAACCAGGTACTTTCGACCAATAGGAAGCCATGACAGGGACATTTCAACTGCAGACCGACACCAGCAGCACCTACAGAGGTCTGTATCTCAGGGAGCAGGGTGTCCTCGTAGCTGAAATTAATGGGGGTCAGCTCTGCACACCACCCGATTAAAACTATTCAAACATAATTAAAAAAATATATCTTTTAGCACCTAGTCCAGGCTTGTGTTAGCCCTGTATTCCCTATGTACTGTATATAATGGCTAATATATTGACCATTATTGATACATAGGCAAGATAAGGTAAAACATTAAATAGATGATTGTGACAGGGTGAAGTCAACCCCTATCAGTTATGCCTGGGAAACATATGTCTGAGTGCTTCATCCAGCACTCAGAAGGTTAACTCAGGAGGAAGCTAGGTAATCAGGAGGTAAGCTGACACCTGATAACCAGCAAGGTATAACAGGATGTTGTTACTGGCAGTAGCTGGCTGCCTTAGACCAGAGAACTCTGCTATGTGAGCTGCTAGCCAGACGGTTTCACCAAACTAACTACTTCAACCAAAGTAAGACTTGTTCATTTGTTTTCCTGACTGCTTAAAATACACTTATGGTTTGGTAAATGGTTTAGCCAGCCAGCCTGCTAGATTGGCCTGGAGTGTTAGTCAGTTCTCCCAATGTGGAGCAGGATTTGTTTTTGTTTAAAGGGACAGTGTACCCACATGTTATGTTATGCTGTGGAGAAATAAAGCCACTGAACATTTTCATTTATCCTGAAACTACACGTGTGGACTGTTCCCTGACCTCGGCTACAGGCCATCCTGCCACAATGATAAAATAGGAATTAAATTACAATACATATTAACCCCATTTTAGCCCACTAGTCAACTAGTCATTTGTTTCCATAACTAGCTGACCAAAAAGTTAACACCTCCCATCAACCCCTGGGAGTCCTAACCAACTTTGCCGGGGCAACTGTCCCCATCAAAACTACCCCTCCCCCCCCCACACACACACAATGGGCAATAGCCCTATTAGCTAGATGTGGATAATAGGGATTTTGCCCATAGAAACTAATTTTTAAATACACAACAAAATATACACTACGAAAAAATAAAACATAATCAAACCCCAACAAGGGACAACACCCGCCTCCCCGATCCCACTGTAATGGGTAATAGTCCTATTAGCCCAATGTGGCTAATAGCAATTTTGCCCATTGAGAATCATTAAAAATATATATTTACAAAAAATAGACATTACAATAGAACAATAACATAATCAACCGCTAGCCTTGTAATCCATTGATTGGTGCTATTACTTACCCTTGACGGACTAAAAGCTCATCCTCAGTCAGGGGCACAAACAGATTAATCCAATAAAGGACCGATGCCCAACCATCAAAAGGGAAAAAATAATAATTTTGTAATCAATTCGGATTATTAAAAATCCGCTCTGCTTTTTTAATGCCAAATCTGTTGGCGTTTTTTGGGGGGCAGATTTGGCCTAAAATATCCGGTAAATTCCAGGGAATGGATTTGGACTGTTCCGCCCGTTCCTAGTAATAACGCCTTCTATATCTGTATTATAGAACACATTTTAATAACTGAGAAAATATGAAACCTGAGAAAATTAGTAGATTTAATGAAGTTCTTAATTAGATTTGTTAAAAATTGTGACTAATGTTTGGGGACTACATGACAGTTCTTCATTGATGGAATTATAGTACACAGTTTTCAAAACTTCCCAGGTCTCATCTCTATTGTACACTACCATTTGAACTACTATATGAAGAACTCTTTTTGTTGGTTCCTATAATAGGGAAACGTTACGTCACTACTCCACATCCAGGCATCCAAAGTTAGTTCTAGTCAGTAATGAGACTTGCAATCTGATTCCAGGAGTGCTCTCCAGTCCAGGGCTAGCTGGCTCACAGCCAGTGAGTTGAATGCTCCAGAATCGACCCTTATAGAATATAGTGTGGTCAAGAGTCTGCATGATGTGCTGGGGGGAGTACTGCACTCTGTCTATCTCTAGTAGAAGTCCTGCTGCTGAACCTCCCTCCTTCTGCGTGGAGGGACTTTCTGCACTAACTGGACCTGAAATAGATATTTCTGGCTAATCCCCCTGTTGAAAGGAACCTTAACACTGCTATCTATTTGTGATTCCCATAACTGGGGTAAGAGGGCTAAGAAGGAACAGACCTCCCCAAGGGACTTTTGGTTTGGTTTGTTTTCCATATGTTCTTGTATTTTATTTTGAAAATACCGCTCCAATTTGTTCAATACAAACCTGGTGTCTAGTCTTCCTACGCTGATACAGTCCCCTAAAAGGTGTCACAATGTACAACAAATCTATATTTTTCCAGGGCCAATATGTCTTTTGAATGAAAATAAAGTACTATGAATTTGAAACCATATGTTTTATACTACAGCAGTTTAGTATTTGTCTAGGTAAATTATTATGTTGACTAATATACAGTATGCGGTTTTCAACATACTTGAGCTCAATTAATTTTGTATCCATCACCACTTTCCTGGTGCACAATATGTAGATGCATTAAATAGTTTCCAATAGAAAGATTGACTTGAGGTGTCAGCCAGTACCAAGTAGCACTTAAGTTACAGACACTAAGCACATCCAGGACTTCAGTTCTGCTGACCAAGAAAGAAAGTCAATTGATATTAATTAAGACTGATGTTAAAACATGCAAGCAGCTAATCCACATCTCATTATTAACATTCCATGTAGTAGATTGATTTTTATGGATTATAATCCGCAGGATGTTAGGATGAATGATAATAAAATGCACACAACTCCCCACAACTTTAAAATAAACACCCAAACGAAGGTCTGGAGGTACAATGGGCACTGGTTTATTTACACAAATGATAAGCCCTGGTAAGTGATGGGTGGAAACTTCTCAGCAGTTAGCGGACTGCTTTCCTGTCCTGCCCTGCCTTGGAATTCGCTAGCCCCTCCCCCCAAATCATACCGTGATGCGGTGAGGAAAGGGGAAGGCAGCGCGCAGACCAGCTGAGACAATTGTGATGATGGTTATGTGTACTGTCACCAAAGGGATCCAGACTGCTTGACTTTGGAGCTTACAAGGAAGATCTCCCTCCCCACAACTTTAATATTAATAATAATACAATAAACACACAATGAAGGTCTGCAGGTACAATGGCCATGGCTTTATTTATATAATTAGTTAATTTAACTAGCGATCTCCCGCCTGGGTAAAGGCCGATGGTACCCAAACCATGGAACAGAACACCTACGAAGCCAGGGACCCCACTGCCCTGGCAGTATATCAAGACTGGGCCCCAAGGAATCATGCACAAATGGGCCCTGCCCACTCGCCACCCCCAGCCACCATAGGGCTTTTCTACACAATAGAACCCCCTAAACAGGCGCAACCCACGGGGCTATTTAATCTCCTTAAACTAGCGTCATATCCACAGAGCCGCAAGGATCCTTTCAAGCCCCTTCTGAAGGGTCATGTAAAACAGATCTAACCCTATTTCAGATAAATGTACCTCGTCTGGGCGTAGTAATCTGCTATTTGCTGAATCGTACTCAGGGTGACTTATCACCCAGCCTCCTGCTGGCAACATACATTGTTCAGCTGCCTTATTAATTGTCTTTCAAGTTTGCTCCATAACCTCAGCTTGCTGCGCCTTCCTGTGGACAATTTCTGACCACCCCACCTAGACTGCCCCCCAACTCACCTGAATCTGAGATAAATCATTCCTCATTGACATAACTGAATTTAATGATGTGACCACCCCCACATTATTGCCCCCTGGTGAATAATAAAAATGTGTGGGTGCCTCCTATCCCACACCAAGACAAGCAGTTCTGGTAACAGCTTAGTCCATCTCAAAACCTCACTCCACCCCACCAGAACACATTTCCCTGCTTCTCACTCAAGTCCAAATTCCTCCCGTATGGCTGGACGACTGCACGCTTCTCCGCCCAATGAATAAAAGAATACCTGCTGATCCAAATGTCTGGAGGCAAAAAAAACTAAAATATCAACAACAAAAAATCAACCCAACGCCCTTTAACTCAACACAGGCCTAATATAGCTTTGATACTGGCTGGACTCCAAATGGCCAATCCTTTTTATCACCTCCGTTCTTAGGCCAATCCGAGCTGCCTCGGTCGCCACCCCTATGCGGAAGAAGTGGGTGCCGAACCGGGTACATTCTATCCCCGGATTTTAAGGCATAATTGGAATACCCGCTTGTTTTGAAATCTTGATACCGACCCACAATCTGCATGCCCCAGCAATGGGCCTGGGATAGGAGGATGAACCTCCATGTTGAACCTTAGCCTCCTTACTGGGCAAATCGTGCTGTCACCCAACCCCCTTAGAGAAACCCAAGTTCCCCAGCCTTGCTGGTCTATCTTAGAGTGCCGCACCAGGAGCCTAAGTGATCCCGACCCTGCACCATACTCTCGACTGACAGCCCCCCCCCCTCTTTGTTGAGCAATCTAATTCGCTTACACGCAATGCCCCAAAAAGTGCCAGCGTCAATACTGTATTAAACAGCTTCACCTCCAACTGAGAGAAACAAACTCTCCCGGTTGCCAGAACTAGAACCTCCAGCACTGCAGAATGACCGGCTGCCGCCCTCCTCACTATGAAAGCCTAAGTCGGATAATCCCTTAATGGCATAAAAAATGCCACCCTGCGAGTTTCCTTTCCACCAAGCTGTCCGCTTGCCCTTTTTATTTTAAAATTAGCACGTACTTCATTAGGGCACTCACCTCAGATACCTCTAACCAAGTTCCCTTAGATCCTGGTATTCCCACCAAGATGCTGCTTAAAGCATCTCACGTACCAGATGCTACTGAAGCTCGCACCAAGTTCATCACTGGACCGTCATCAACTCCCACAACTCCAACGCACATTGCAGGCTGACTGGATCCGCCTCTGGCAACAACTTCCTGAACTCTGCTAACTGCTTTCGGGATAAAGCATCAGCAACCCTGTTAGCCACTCCAGTTACATGCCTAGCCCTAAAGGCTATGTTTATTTCCAGGCAAGTTAGTTAAAAGTTATGTAATAAAGCCAACACAGAGGGGACCGGGACCCACAATTGTTAGCTGCCTCAACCATCCCCATATTATCAGTCCAGAACACTACATGCTGGTTATCTAGAAGCGCGCCCCAAAACCCTATTGCAACTACTAACCGTAAAAATTCTAGGAACATCCTGTTCTCTATTAACTGAGTTTCCGCCCATAAATCCAGGCACTGCTTTTCGCACCACACCCCCTCAAAATATGCCCCAGAATTGGACTGACCAGGTCACATCTGTAAAGAGCTCGAGCTCATTGTCGGATGTCAATCGACTCCTCTGAAGTGTTCTTCCATTGTAACAGCACAAGAACTCCAACCACACCCATATAGCCTTCCAGATCTCCGCTGTTATCCTTATAAATTGATATGGTTGTCTCACCCTGGCTGTAGTAGCTGCAAGCCATTTGGAAAATTCCCTCCCCAATGGCATTATCCTTGCCGCAAAAAAACAGGTGTCCCATTAAGGACTGAAAATGCCTCAACAACGATTTCTTGAGAGACATAAATACCTCCACAGAACTTTTCAAAGTCCTCAGCTTTTCTCCGGGCATTCTATATTCCATAAAGACCGAATCAATTATGATTCCTAAAAAACTGAGAATGGTAGTTGGGGAATGCAGAGGGTTATAGGCACATGGTAATTGCAGAAATAAAGGTAATCTGCTGGTGCTCGTGGAGATGGGAGATATCCTGTACTACCCCAGAGAAATCACAGAGCAGGAGGAAAACAACCAGGCACACGGTCTTGCAAAGGGGGTGGTTTAATAGCAAATCCAACATTTCGACTGCATAACCAGTCTTTGTCAAGGTGAGGGCTAAACATAAAGCAACCAAGTGTAATATATATACCCCCTATACTAACCTATTACCCTGATAAAGGTGTCCCTTGGTGCGAACGCTGCACTCCTCGTGATGTCACGGTGCCGACAGGGTCCCACCCATGCACAGGATGCACACTACCCCAAACAACACAAGGCGCATGCGCACAACATGCATGCTTGTCAGGCACAGACCCACTATGGACGTGGCGCACAGGCGCGTCATAGAACTGCCGCATATGCGCAGACCGCACGAGTCTCAAGAGGCCTGTACAGCCCAATACTGTACTACCCAATGGTAGTTGGGCCCTCTATTCTCTCCACTGCCAAAGGGACACCAAACTCTCATGCCATTGCTGGAAACTCTACCAGGCATCTAGCATCCAAATCTGACTCTCCTGGACCTATGAGCAAAAAATAATTTAAATAGTGCATCACCCCCACTGGCTGCACTATTTTTCTAACTACCTATTCCAGAAAAGTGCTGAAAGTTTCAAAGTAGAAGCACGACAGGGAACACCCCATTGGCAAGAATAATCCACAAAATACTGGTCGCCCCGCTTGCACTACAGCAGTGAATTGGCAGTAACCTAAATGCCTACTTTATGTCAGCCTTTGCAAATAGCACGTCCCACACATAACTGCCCACTAATTCTACTGCCTGATCAAAATTAGCATAACCCACCGAGCAACGCTCCCTGTCAATGCTGTCATTTACAAATGATCCCTCTGGAGAAGACAGGTGTTGAATTAATCGGAAAGATCACACTTCTTTTTTAGGAGCTATGCCCAATGGGGAACTCTCAGCCCAGACATTGGCAGGGAACTAAATTTTTCTCTTGCTATGCCTTCCCTCTCCATGACTAATTTTAAATTCTTCTGCTCCCAACCCCCTCCTTTCCTGAAATGTAATTCAAAACCCCCCAGAAAGCTTGCCTGTAACAAGCGGCCTACCTACTTATTGGGGTAGAGACCCAGCCATGTCGCTATCTTTTTGGTGCTCACTAGTGTAGCTGCTCTTTGACAAAGTCTGTTGTGCTGGCTTTATTCCTCCCCCTCCCCCCCCCCCCCCACTTCTCCTGTAGCATTTGCCAATGCAGGCTGAGCAAACATGCCGGAACTTGCAGTCACCAAATTTGCATTGCCCCTCATTGAAGGCCCAGCATACTCTTCTCCAACTACTGGCCGGCGAATTGGAGGATGACCCACTGCTTGTCCCCACATGAAAGGAAGCAGGCCTATTGGTGGTAAGAACCTCTATCCATAGGTCTTTTGTATCCCAGGATAGCTGCATACCCACGACCCTCTTCTGCCAAAATTGTTCGTCATATAGCCACCACCCCATCCCACTGTGGTTTCTATACCAAAAACCGGTCATGTCCTGACACTTAAATAATGTCGAGCACAAATGTGGTGACTTTTCCCCAATCACACTGGTCAGAATAGAGAAGACCTGTAACCAACTAGAGAATGTTTATAGGAATAACGGCTTCTCAATGTCTTCATTCTTGGCCTCACCTGTTTTGCTGGACCTTGCCAACACTTCCCTATTCCCTTGGATTAGTGATAATATATCCATGTACTCCCCTGCCCATATCTTTCCTTTTAAATCTGCAGGCAAGTGTAAACCTAACGGGCTAGTAAGTCATGCATAAGCATCTTTGAAACAAAAATCCAATACCTTCCCCACCTCCACCACACCTACTGCCTCTGCCGGTGTAGTAACCCCCTATGCCACCTCTGAGGAGGCTAATGTGATCTTCCCACTTACCAGCCCCAAAGGAACCTGGTTGCTGACCTCTGCCTGAGGGGTCACCCATTCCCAAGCCGCTGCCACCCCCGGCAGTGTAGCCCTAACTGCTTTCCATGGGGTTCACTGACAATCCTTCTAGCCCTCTTTATGGACCCTCCCCTGCACTCCTAAGGCATCCAGCACCCCCCTCAGAATGGCAGCCTCATCCACTGCCCCAGCAGCACCCACAGGTCCACTCTGCAGCAGCTCTCTCTCTTGTTGGCTTGTATCCTGCCCTGCAGTCCCTGGCTTCTGCTGCCCTTAACCCTCCTGTGAGGGCAGCTGAAAACCCCCCTGGCCTGTCCCCCTCAGGAGAGTATCACTCCACGCCTATGGGATACCTAGGGACCTCAGCCCCTCTGCACCTCCTTGTGTCTTACTCAAGGGGGGCCTTGCTCTCACTGAAGCATGGGGGGGAAATAGAGACCAAAGCCCTACTCTTACCTGTCCGCCTCCCAGCACCAGTCTGCTCCATCTATGCCATGCTCCTTGCTACGGTACAAGCATGCCTCCACGTTTGTCGTATAGGTGGGTCCTGGAACACCACTGCTCCCCTTGGGCCCATGCAGACGGACATGTAGATCTCTGGCTCTGCCCCCCAGGCACGACACTTGTATCTGCTCTGATGTTATCGGACCCGACGACTGTGTTGCCATCGCCTGTGAGCATACTCACAAGGTGTTGCTGGAGCCACCTATCCTCCCTTGAGGGAGCCTCTGTCTGCAGCCAATCCAGCAGCTCCTATGCCAACACCATTTCTTCACAAACTTCTTGGCTGGGAGCAGACTACTTTCCCACCCCTGCCTTTTAATCTCCTTGCCCCTCCCCCTACCCCATGTCATACTGTAACACGGTGAGGAAGGGGGAAAGTTAAGGCAGCACATGGAAGGACCACGAAGAAGGTTAGGGGAGAGGAGCCTAGCCCCGGCGGTCAGGTGTCTCGTCACCAAGGGGCTTCAGGATGCTCTCTCACTATTGGGAAGCAAAAATGTTCATGAACTCTTTATTATTAGAATCTTTGTGTGTGATGGAAACTTGTTTTTTTTTTAGTGGGGGGGGGGGGGGAGCCTGAAATATAAAGTAGGGTTATTGGTTACATTTGTGTTTTAATTAAGAATCATTTGCCACCATTTGCCACCAGGATATACTTGAAAACGAGAGGTAACTCTCAATGTATTACTTCATGGTAAAACATTTTTATAAATAAATAAATGTAATATGTCAATGAATGGTGCTTGAAGCTTTGGTGACAAGAAGAAATGGCTCACAGTAACCATTATCAGGGTTCTAAAGACATTCCTGTTATGCTCATATAAGTAGTACAACATTAGATTGTGTTAGACAAGTTGCTTATTAGCCTGGACTATAGTATTGCTGGTAAAACTCATCTTTTACTGTATGCCATTAAGAGACATAAGAACATTTGATTTTATTTGTGATCCTTAAGTACATAAAATGCATGAAACAATTTGATGAATATGCATTATATATGGATAAAGTAGATGTAGTTATCAGTGTCACAATGGTGTCATTATGGGAGGACATGTTTTTGTAGATCAGATTGGCCGTATTTCAGTCTTCAAGGGCCACCCACAGGCCATGTTTGTGGGCAAAACATACTAATTGCCTTAGTGAAAATGAGATCTTTTAGTGAAAAATTGGTCTGTCCATAATCAATAATATAGAGCAAGAGATAAGAAAAACAGCCAATTACATCAATAATTCCTCAGATGATTAAATATATATCAGACAACAGAAGATGATGTCACAAGCTACTGCAACATACTGTACAATATGCGCATCCATAAAAGGAAGGGACCGTATTCACCCTGAAAGCTAGCAGTCACTATTACTGTAGCGTTAAATTAATCTGGTTTGACACCAGCAATATTGTACCCATTTTGTTGTAGGGTCAAGCCATAAATCTCAATGTCATCAACTGGGAATAATACTAGTACTGTATATAAAAAAAAATACACACCCACTGTATAAATGTTAATAAATAATATGTTACAAAGGAGAATGTGCTGTTTCCCAAGTCATTATAAAAGGAACTAAGACATTATCAATTATGGTTGCGCAGCAACGTCATTATTGGATAAAGGTCGCTGATTACTAAACATTCTTCATTCCTGGATCTTGGGGTATTCTTACGGGTACTATCCAATATTTGTAGCTCTCCTATTTAAAAGACTTATTTTTTTTTAACTTGGGAGTGTGGTATTTAAACAATTTAGAATATATGGGATCCATTGCAGCTAATAGTACTGGTCACAAGTAAGCCTAAAACATAAAGAAATAAAACCATTGATGCACTTATTTGGTTTTACATTATTATGGCACAGCAATAGACATTAGTATTAAGCATTTGTTTTCTTATTTTTCAAGGCACCCTTGAAAATATAGCAACATTTTACATCTGCATTTTAATCTTGTTTTATTCTTTCATGATATCTGGGTTTCTCAAACGGAGGGCTCCGAAAATGTTACAACTTGTTTAAAATGCTTTATTTTTATAGTGATGCCCAATGTGTACTGTATTGTGTTTATTATACAGTTAGTTGTTAATGTAAATTTAAAGAAAAGGGATAGACCTACCCCAAATGTCAGAAACATTTTGGAAATAACTCATAACCATGCCCCTACTTCAATTGAATACTAAAACTAAAATATTACACAACCTTGCTCTGAAATGTTCGGATATAGAATAGTTCTGAATTTAAGTCTATGAATTAGACATGATATAATATGTGAAATACTACCATATATACCTTTGCATGATTTATGTGATTACAGAAAAATTGAAGCTAGTTTACAGTAAATTAACATTTTTGACAGGAAGGTTTGAGAATAGTCAGTTGAAATTACAAGTTGATGTTGCCTGCTGCAGTGTTTAATCAGCTTTTGGAACTAACAAAGTTGCTGTTGGTATTCTTCTGCCACCCAATATGTAGGACATGTATAGATGTAGCAGACGGTTTTGCTCCCGTGGGGCAAACACAATGCACTAGTGGGCGCAGACGCCATTTTAAAGGATTAGCTGCTGTACAAATTGGGTGGGGCTACTGCTCTACTGTAATCGCTAGAACATGCCAGCAACTTCTACATCTGTGCTTCTTGTTTTGCTGCTGTCATTTTAGCTACTAATGCCAATTTGCTACATATATGAAAGGCTTCAAATGGGCAGCTGGTTACGTGACTAATCATTTTACAATTATTTATTTTCATTTCCCCTAAGCCATCTTTGATGCATGAAAAAACTAAAAACCAATCTGGTGGGCTGTTCTTATGAGAAAGGTGTGATCAGGGTCACAATATGGCCATCTACAGAATGTAATATTTTATTCATTTACTAATACTTTCATAATCCCATACTAGGGTTGAAGGCTTGTTATCTAGTTTTTTTCACATAATCTAAAACAAAAGTCCATTGGAGATTAACCACAATATCTAAAACTCTAGAAACCATAAGCTCCTGATATAGTTATCAATTCGTTTTGTTTGGGTAGAAGAATCCAAGATGGCTATTAGGTCAAACAAATAGAAAGCTGCAACTTCATTGCCACAGTTTTGTTATGGCTTTCTATTGGCTAACTGAGTGGCCATTATTTCTTTTCCAAAAAGGAAGATAAAACAAAAAAGGTAAATATGTCTCATAACTCATGTGAAGGAGTGTGGTTCAGAAAACGACTGTGTTTAATATGCAGAAACAAATACTAAGAGGGATATAACTGTTTAAAACAAAGTTCAATTTTTTATATCTGAGCAAAAGAAAAAAAAAACCTAAGGTATCCATATATATAAACGTATTACAGTGCTCAAAAAGGGATATTGATAGTGTGTAGCAATTACTACTCCCAGCAAGGCCCCTTTCCACTGTTTTCCTTAGAAATATAAGATTTAAGAACACAGAACAGGAAATGGAGGTAAAAAAAGGAACACAAAGGCAATTGTTTAGAATCCCAGAGAAGTACAGATACAGCCACGAGTATCTGAACACTTGCCCTGGAAAATCTGGGGCAATCTCCAAGTAATTCTGCAACATTTCTGTGACTTTACTGCAGACAGACCAATGGCCCATCGGCTTAACACGGCGGGGTCCCTGGCAGTCCCATTCAGTTTGAACGTCAGTCAGTTTGAATGGGACTGCCAGGGACCCCCGCCGTGTTAACCCGATGGGCCATTGGTCTGTCTGCAGAAATGTCACAGAAATGTTGCAGCCTTACTGGGAGATTGTCCCAGATTTTCTAAGGCAAGGGTTCGGATACTCGTGGCTGCATCTGTAATCAAGAGACCAGTTAATTCAAATGCAGTATAGTAGCTCTCATGGTTGGAAGGGTTAACATATTTGAAATAATTCTTGTCAGTATTAGTGAGGAATTCTCCATGGTGCTGATTGATCTCTGCTACTGTACAGTGGCGGCCGCCTTTAGTCTCCTGCGGCCGCCACCGCAGGATTTTTAAAAGCGCGGGCAGATGCAGGCTTTTTTCCTTTGGTTTCGGCGCCGAGGGCGCTGTCAATGTTCAGCGCCATTAGCGCTGAACAGGAGATGCCGCTGGCGCGCGGCCAAGTTTGGCAGAAACAGCAAACATCCCCGTATTAATACGGTGATGTTGGAGGTTTAAGGGGCCGTGACAGTACATGCAGGTACTGTAATAATGCTGATGATTTCATTATTGTTGGAACTATTGTATGCGTAGTCGTAAGGTTAAGGTTAGCTTCTTTAAAAAGTACTGTCATCTTTACAAAGCTTCAATTTATATTAAAAAAAGTTGTTACTTTACAAACCATTGTTATATGCTGTAGCTTTTCATTATACATCAGAGGTTGTCTTTTTCCAAAGAGCTTTCCTTGATGTAACATCCCACTTATCTAAACAGTAATCACATACAAGGTTAGGTTGTAAACACAGATGGAGCCATTATAGCGATACAGACTTCAATAAACAGCTATATTCATTTTTACTTAGAAAATGTTTGGTGTTTGTTTAGTATCTTGTTCTTGCATGAAATGCTTATGTTAAACTGTACATACAATCGGTGAGAAACTGTTCAAATAGTCAAAACTTGCTTTGATTATACAAGTGGAGATTTTCTATCATTCTAACTTTTTAAGAGGACTGAAAAGTCAAATAAAAGGCTGTGATAACACTGGGAATTGATCAGACTTTGTATTAGCCGTTATATGCAAAGCCAGTGTTAGGAGTGTTTCTCTGGTTTACTGGAGGGAAATCCCCAACAGCAGAGGGACCCCAAAACTCCAGATCTGGCTATTTAACTAATGGGTGATCACTGCCATTTAGGTTACTTTGCCCTACATGGGACTGACTCTTTAACACAGTGGTTCTTTAATCTGTCCTCTTCAGGGACCACCAGACACTTCAGGTTTAGAAATAAATAATACATGTGCACACAGCCGAATGCATTTAATTATAATAATAATTATAGATCAAATGGGTCGAAATGCTGAGGATTAATAATATCCCAGCTCTCTGGTCAAAATTCTGGGCATTAATAGTCACTGGACAAGTTTGAGTTCTAGCCAATCAACTGCCTCCACACAGGAGAGACTGAGGAGGTTGGAAAGTGTGTTTATGTAGAGGAGGAACAGTGCTGTTTGTGTAGCGAGTGTAGCGGGCTGTACTGAGTGCAAATGCTTGGGGGTGAGGTGGATGGGGGGGGGGGGTGAGACCTGTATTGTGTGTAAAGGTTATGGCTTTACTGAGTGTGTACAATTTTTATATATATATATATATATATATATATACAGTATATATATATGCAGTAAAAGTGTAAAAATACATGTAGAAAAAACATACATTAAGCCTATCATAGTAATTTTTGGCTGGGTTAATTCCTCCAGCAAAATAATTATTGGTCAGTAATTTCCTGTTCGTCATGATTAATACTTAAATAAAATGTAAATGTTTTATCATGACAAGTGAAGCGCAAATGTACAGTTCCCTAGGTTGGTTACTGTTTACAAATATTACGTTAGTGCATCCTTCTTTTTTCTTGGGAGAGATTTGATTGCCTTGAGTCTTGAGCAAAGTCAGTTTAAGCACCAATGGAAAAAGAATCTATCAGTGGGCAGCAATGCAAAACAAATGAGTATTTGGCAAATCCATCTCCTTTTCCCTTCAAACATTATTATTTAGATTATAACATGCTTGAGGCAGGGACCTACTGCTCCTGCATCCGTTTATACATATATTGCATTCTCTGTAAACATTGACCTAGTTTCTGCTGATGGGGTTATATTATTATTTATTATGTAGGGAATACTATATGCTAGGCCTGCACAACATACGGCCGTGCGGCCCGTGACGGCCCCCCTTCCCTGGTAAGGAAAGAAGGCGCGCGTGGCCGCATGCTGTACGTAGCGATGCGCAAACTGGGGGGGGCGCCGGCTGCGTGCGGGGAAGCCTGGGGGCGGGCAGAGCTGTGCACGGGTGGCCAGAAGCTCCGTGCTGCTGCTCCCTGTGTGATCTCTGCCTGCAGCGGGGGCGGGGCCTTCCCTGCACACACACAGCCCCTCCTTCTCCTGTCCCAGTGTTACGCCGGTGCTGCCCGCAGACCAGACCCGTCCCCTGAACTGAAGGGGGACGTGGTAATACACGCACCCGCAGCAAAGGGAGCGTGTCCGGAGTGTGGTATGATGCGTTGCCAGGCCAGGTGTAGTAAGGTAGACAATACTTGCCGGTACCGGTTGTAGAGATAGTGTGAAGGATGCCTCGCCGAAGTCAGGGAGTGGAGAGTGGAGATAGGTCGTTGTCCAAGCCATGTTCAAGGGGTTACCAGAGTGAGCGTTGTCCAAGGAGTGCCGAGATCGAGAGCCAGAGGGGGTAGTCGTACAAGCCGCGTCAGAACCTGTGAAAACACTGAGAGAATCCAGAAGTACTTCCATGCAGAGACTATGTCGAGCAAAGACTGAGAGCAGAGAGGAGCTAGATAAAGCAGGAAGGTCCAATTAGGAACGGAGGCGGGACAGGAAGAGCTACAGGGAGACACTGCAGATTGGTGCAGGCATAACAGGCCAGGTGAGTCTTGTTGGTAACCTGAGTATGCCCTTGCAGTGTGCGGGGGCGAAGCCTGAGGTCCGGGGGATGGGAAGAAGAGTGTGCAGACTGAGCGTGCTCCGTAACGCGTGTACGCGCGTGGACCGCGCCAGTGGATGGTGCAGGTGTGCGTGCGGGAGGGCGTGGGCGCGTCCGGCGCTGAGCAGAGGAATCGCCGAGGGGAGTGTTCCCACGACGGCGGCAGGAGCGAGGAGCCGTGGAGGCCGGTAAGACAGGTTTGTTTTGTGTGTCCAGGGACTCCCTGCGGGAAGGGGGTGCTCTGTGTGGGGACCGTGGAGAACGCTGATTCCTGACACCCAGTACTCAGCCGCACATGGGGGACTGCAGCAGGCTTATAGTGAAAGTAAGTGAGCAGGCTTAAGAGAGTGAGAGAGTGGGAGAGAGGAAGAGTGTGTCATATTGAGGGGAGGGGGAGAGAGTGTCATATTGAGGGGAGGGGAAGAGTGTCATATTGAGGGGAGGGGGAGAGAGTATCATATTGAGGGAGGGGGGAGTGTCATATTGAGGGGAGGGGTAGAGTGTGTCATATTGAGGGGAGGGGGAGAGTGTGTCATATTGAGGGAAGAGAGACATGGGGGGGATGCTGACATGGGATTCTGACTTGGGGGGGATGCTGACATGGGATGCTGACTTGGGGGGGATGCTGACTTGGTGGGGGAATGCTGACTTGGGGGGGTCTGCTGACATGGGATGCTGACTTGGGGGGGATGCTGACTTGGGGGGGGCAGCTGACATGGAATGGCCTGGGGGGATGTGGAGGGGGTATTGTGTTTTTGATGTGGAGGGGGATATTGTGTGTTTGATGTGGAGGGGGGTATTGTGTGGGTGAGGGGGAGAGATGGGGTATGAGAGATAGATGGGGAGTATCGTAAAGGTTGATAGTGAGGGGTTCTGGGGGAGATATGAGGATGATGATGATGAGAGGTGCTGGAGGAGAGATGATGATGATGATGATGATGATGATGATGATGATGATTATGATTTTACCCGTGCGGCCCAATTTTTTGTTCCTTGGAGCAGTTCGGCCCTTCTCACTTTACGAGTTGGGCAGGCCTGCTATATGCTGTCAGATATATCTTGTCACCCCCTGTTTATTTATATCTAAACATGTTAAATAAGTGGGGGTAGAGGATTATAAGTGTGTAATACTGCTTCAGCATTACCAGCTGACAGTATCAAACTTTAATGAATTAAAATTGATGTGAAGCACTATTTCCATGCACAATAATTAATATATGCCTTAGAATATGGCCTTTTGGGGCCCTTAAAGAGACAATCCAAGCTGCTTAAAAAATAAATCTGTTTTAATATATGCGGCATTTGATTACTTTTATTGAAAACTAATTACCTAAGCTGCTGAACGATTGGTTACACAGTGAATGATCAGCAATATCCTGTTTCCCAGGGTTTAGTACATGACTACCTTTAAGTTTCAAATCAATTCTTCAGTCAGTGTAACTCAGCAGCTGCAATGTATTCTTATACTACTATGGTAACATTATCTATTGTTACAGCTCAAACTGCTGGGAATATTGGCAACAAAGTATCACAAATAGGAAAGTGTTACACAGATCTTGCATTGCTGGGAATAAAGTGGGCTAAAACCTGCTATAGAAATCACTGGATGTTCAGCATATTAAAACACATTAAAAATGGCATTAAGTTGAATTTTAAAATAAAAAAAAGTAGTAAGTATTATCTAATGCAACAGAACTGATTTCTTTAAAATCACACACATGCAGGATATTGCTTGGATTGCTCCTTTATTGCCCCCTCCTCCCCTTCCACATTCTGCATCGAGAGTGCGTAGACTCTGTCACGGGAGACCAGGTATTTACACCTTTTTACCTGGATCATTCATTGAGCAAAACAAGATAGTAAAACAAATGGTCATTTATTCCATAGAAACAGATGTACACACAGTGGATTACAAAATACAGAAGAAAATACACTTACTGGGGGTCTGGGCTACAAAACTAGACTTTCCTAGGTGAAATAAGAAGTACAACAAAGTCTTTATGTTGACCGGGACGTGTCCCAAAATGTTCTGAAACTCAAATCGCCATGAGGTTCCTGACACAACCGCTGTATCTGCTCCGGAGATGCCAAAATCCCTTGACTGGGAGATAGTACCAAACGTCCTGGTACTCTTTTCGGCTTGCAATCCCAGCCACGACCGCTATGTTCTATTCTCATAACTTGGCCCCGAAAAGTGGGACTTATCCCTCCTTAAACTTCAGCCCATCTGAATTTGTTAGAGAAAGTTGGGACAATATGAATATAATAAATAGTTTCATATTTATGACATGATATTGTGGTCACATGACTACCAATCTATTTAAGAAAGACACAGATTAGAAGCTCAACTTGTGCTGAAATAAAAAAATTATTTAACAGACACAAAGGTACTGTACATAAAAATGTGTCTCACAGGAATCATGGATTGAACAAATGTATAGACATTTTTTTTTTAAGTGCTTATAATGTGCCAACTACGATGTACTGTAGCAGACATTATTACTCCTTAAAAAAAAGGCCACCTCACCCACTGGGGCCTTTCATATGTTCCGCTGCATTGCACCAGCTGTAGTAATAACAATTGCTATATCTGTACACCTACCAGTGGAAAGGTTAACATCTGGCATTTTTACCATTAAGAGAACAGGGACTTCATTATTGTCCAGAAAGTAACTTTTTTTAGTCAATAATAATTGTTTTTGACTTTCCAGTATCCTATGTGGAGGCTTAAGAGCAATACATTCTTAGTCTTGCTGGGACTAAGATAAAGTCTGTGAACACAATCATAACTTTTCTTCCAACACAATTCAACGATGCATCAATTCAAACTGTTGTACATAAATATGGCTACACACACACACACAAACACACGATAAAACAATCATCACTTATCAAAAAACCCTAAAAATTCTTAATTGAAAGACAAGGAGGCACACTTGAAATGTCAGTGCTTTATGAGGCAAAACGAATAACACATGCGTCATAATAGAGTACAATAGATATTCTGCTTATACATGCTCTGATCGACTTTATAGAGCAGTGATGTAATTTCTTTATTTAACAATGCATTGTAGGTTATGATACCTTTTCAGGGGACCAACATAAGAGTTCTTCATCTATGAAATTACAATGCACAGGGTTTCCAAAACCTCATAGGTTTTTTCTACAAGTGTACAATACACTTAAAGAAGAAAACTACTGTATGAGGGTTTAACAGCTCTGTTCACTATTATTTGATCTACCAGTATGAAAAACTCTCAGTTTGATGCCCTAAAAGGTAGCACAACCTACTGTACAAGAGCCTGCGTTTCTTGAGGACCAATTAAACTACTTTTTTAACTTTGCATACTATAAGTAGTGTGACATAAAGAAGATGAGCTATGGAATAAAACTCAAGTTAGATTGAAAGCTTTTTACATTTTCTGGAATTTCACTGATATTGCATACTGCAAAACATGTATTTATTAATATTTTACCACTGGCCTCTCTGCTTTGAACACAAATGCTGAAATATTTGATTTTTTTTTACAGCTTAATTGCTGTTTACAAGAATGTTTCATAAATGAGAGAATAACAAAGCTTATTTGATCACACAGGTTATGCACAAACCTTTCATTTTGCTCTTGTTTATCACAAGCTGCACTTGTAAAATAATTGTTTTTCTTTTCTCTTTAGCAAAGTCTGATGTATTTATCCTTCAGCCTCCCCAATGACCACAAAACATATCATAAGAAGATTTCAGTGTAATAACACTGAAATGGCTTTGCTAATGCTGCTTGTTTTTCTCAGGACAGCTCTTATGCTTAGAAATAATCTTTTGCAGAAGCCGTTGTTACTGTATTGTGGAACAAATAATAGTGTTTTTCTGCACAGCCCCAATGCGGCCGATTAGAACTTGCATCCACAATTTATTTGAGTGGAAGTTTTGGACCAATGGCAGTGTGATCGGCCACTTTGGGGCTTTTTGAATAAACCCCCTAGATCCTCTCTTTTCTAAAATGTGCATTAATAGCTATTCTATTTTGTTTCTATTTGTTGTTTCTGTTTGTTAAGTTGCCAAAGAGCAGCTTTTACTGGTCTATAGTAAGTGGTGGAGTTCACGAATCCCGACTGCAAGTTCATTGCGGTTCTTAAGATAAATGCCTGTTGGGGCGAAAAATATTTGTCATCCACATTTACACATGTAAATTCATGTCCCTTGAGGCAGCCTCTGAGGCAGTAGATCAATGAGTGGAATTTAGCGCTTACTTCCCAAGTCAATAACTTTTGCTGCCTATTTACCAAGATATATCACATAACCAAAAGGTGTTATGTTAAAAGTAGCCTTGGACAAGAAACGTAATGATTAACATTTATTAACAAACTCATAACAGACTAGAGGAAGACACTATGCTTTCCTGACTAAATTACCACCTGTGACGTAAACATCGGGATTCTAACATAGTGTCTTTAATGAATTGATAAATAGGTATTATTAAGCTCTGTGTCTAGGTTTTGACATACCCTATTTTGATTATGTTATTGCTAATATAAACATTCCCTTTTACCAAGCACATACTCTTTTGTAGGACCCTTGTTGTTACCCTATATGGGGTGTGCTTCCAAAAATTCAAGATAAAAAACAAATGCCTTTTGATTCTGTGTTCCTTAGCGTCACTGTATTAATGCACTTTGCAACTAAATTGAAAAACAAGTTTCTTCTATTTTATGCAGGTGCAAGGAAAACACATTTTTATTTCCAAAACTCAAAGGGCAAGTTCTTGATACATGGCCCTCTTTGCCTTCAGAACATTGCTTTTTGGACTATAAATAAAAATATTTAGATCAGTTGTCTTGGTTACCTGCTTGTAAGTAAATGGCAATATATGTTAAAAGGTACTTTTGGAGTAAGTAAGATGTTTTAGTTTGTCTCCATGGATGCAGCTAGAACAACATTGTGTAGGAGCCTATACTTATGTTCTTAATTCCATTACTATGCCAATAGACACTCAAGAGTACCATAAAATAATGCAACTGTGAAGGATTACTTTGGCTGTTGTTATGGAATGTGGCTCAAATAATGAGTGGTAAAGATCAGGGACCCATTTCCCACTTTTGTATGCAAAACTCTTGATAGGTGTCAAAGACATTATTGAAATATTGAATACAATTCAAAGATTGGTTCTATTCTTGCTTAAAAATCAGTGTTTGCAGAGAGATCTCCTGTTGCATACGTACAATTCTGTAAAAGGTTAGGGAAAGAAACATGGATTTCATACTGTAAATGAAAATTGCCTGTTTATTTGCCAGCATAATTGAAAACCATTCAGTGGTTCCTGGAGAAGAGAGTGCCACAGAGTATTCAGTGTATGGGGAAGGCTGCACATTGGAATGTGAATGTCACAGTGATTGGTACAGAGATGACAGCAGCCACAGGGATTACAGGTAAGCGCTATTTACGCACAATGAATCTTTTATCCTAGTAAAGACTCACTGCTTATCTACAGTAATTCCTTTGTCCCTGGTGTGATGCACCATCTATGATAATTAGAATCTCACCCCTCAAGCAGGCCACTTCACAATTAACTCTTTAGGCCTGGGTGATTAAAAAACAATCAGCAGGTTGTTGTTTCCAGATACAAAAACAGATTTCTTGATGTTCTTTGAGTGTTAAATGACAGCTGAAACATCTTCAGGGCGATGTTATTACAGTGCATTACCAAATATGAAATACAGTAAAAGAACTATAGGATGGCAGGCTGATAATTAATATGTCCAACCCAAAGCTGCTGATGGAGAGCACAGTAATAAAAAGGGAAATGGTACCGCTTTTACTGATATAAAGTAGCTCACCCAGTCAGAGAGGAAAATAATATGATTTAACATTTTGGCAAAGATTCAACCATCATACATATATGTATATATTTTCTTTTTGCTTCATGTTTATTTAAGTCATTGCAAGCTCAAAAATAACCAATGCTGCTTAGCAGTGAGCCACACATGAAAATAAATGGGTGCTAAAAATAAAATGTTCAATTGCAATGTTTTTGTTTTTTAAAGAAAATACTAAGAAAAAACTTAGTTGTAGACAAACAAATAATAAATGGGGTGAACATTGGAAATCAGGGGTCTTCAAACCTCTGTAAATGCCAGAAATATAGCATACCTCCTGATGTAGCCTGAGTAAAATTCTTCAGAACTAGGCAAAAAAAGAATCTGCCATGATCCAGTGACAATAACATTGCTGTACATTCGCTGTGTCTAGCTGGGAGAGGGGGACTATGGTAGAGCCGAGAAGCACAGAACAATAGGTGGGCTATACCTGTAAATAGAATGCCTTTCAGAATAATAATATAAATATATGCAAACATTCCATGCATATTCCTCAATCATGTACCATCGGGTACAAATTGCTTAGACAATGAAGATGAGTAAAGTAACTGATGAAAACAAGATTACAGTACATAACTTAAGGGCATAAAGTATTTGTAGACAGCAGTTTCCTATTATTGGAACAACATACTGCATTAATTCCATATAGAGGATTTTTTTAAATCTACACAGGTAAGTTTGAAAGATATTACATATATTTTCAGTTGACTTCAGATTTCTTAGTGTATATTATTACTGTATCATTATTCTATTGAGAAGATGCAGTAATAACGGAAAATCTGCCTAGTACTGTACTTGGCACCATTATGGCCTAGTACAGTAAAAAGAATACACACAGTCAGAACTACACAGAAAGCTGGAGACTACAGACTTGTGGTCACTGTGCCATGATAACTGATGTACACATTCCAAATCACTACTGTGGACCACAATCTGCATTTATCTTCACAAGATTGTTTTACTGCAGTAACATATTAAAATACTAACATAGTTTATGTTGGGGAAAAAATGTCTATTTAGTTGAGCTCTATTGGGTAGAGACTCTTACACTGACAATGTATAATTATTTGTCCTGCTGTTTAAATACAATACTTCTGGTACTACAATGTAAGATTTTCAGAAAAATAACAATGTATTAATACAGCAGATCTATACTATTTTATGTAAATGAAAAACCCCTGAAAAAGACTACTGTAAAAGACTGAATGATGATGATTGCTTCACTTCCATGTATATTCTGTGGATCTGTAAACGTAAAAGGTATGAAAATATAGCAGTATTAATAAAACTGATACTACAGTGAGTTCTGCTCGACGTATGTAACTGAGACCTGGGGTATCTCAGCTCAGGATCTCTTGTGTATTATATATGTTAAAACCAGAGACAGAACATAAAACACAGACAGAGCTCAGTGCACATCCAGTGAAACTCATACACGGTACAGTGCCTAAATATATATGTATAGATATCTATTAAATAAAATGGTCTTTTAGTTTAACATTTTGGCCAAATTGTTGTAAGCCCCTGAGCCACTACACGGCAGACCACATCTCAAGGGTCCCTAACACTAATATAAATTCTTAATAACCTGTGCATTACCAGGAAGAATGATTTATAATAAATCTGTCAAAATCAGTTGCATAGTTCTAAGTCTGACTGAAGCTTTTATTAACCTGTACATTACCAGGAAAAGCACTCTGTATTAGATTTGTCACAATCAAACTGAAAGCAAGCAAGTTCCCCTGAGAGTGGGAGATGCTATGGAGTGAGCTTTTAACCATTTAAATGTGGGAGGGGTGAGCTTAAATTAGATAGGAGGCTGCCACCCTCCAATCAGCTAAGACTAACTGAACAAGAATTGTGAAACATACAGGACACCTACAAGCTCATAATGAACCCCCACAATAACCACAACATATATATAAGCATATAAGTGTCACAGAGGAGTGCTACTGAGCATGGCAATATATATTTAAAACCAGAGACAGAACATAAAACACAGACAGAGCTCAGTGCACATCCAGTGAAACTCATACACGGTACAGTGCCTAAATATATAGGTATAGATATCTATTAAATAAAATGGTCTTTTACTTTAACATTTTGGCCAAATTGTTGTAAGCCCCTGAGCCACTACACGGCAGACCACATCTCAAGGGTCCCTAACACTAATATAAATTCTTAATAACCTGTGCGTTACCATGACATTGTAAGCTTTCCAGCGACATAATTCACTCATGGGACTGTATGTCAGGCAAACTCTATTGAAGCCATGCATCCTGTCTGCAATTTACTATTAAGTCCTACAGTGGAAGAACATAAGAGAAATTATAACAGCAGGTTAGGTCAAATGAACCATGAAGCTCAGTTTCCTGTTTCCATCAGAGACCAGCACATGACATTTCCATGAAGAATATAGAAGCACAAATAAATACAAATGAGGAGGCATACCTTATCCATAATGTCTTGCTTGGTGCTCAGTAATTACAGGTATCGTTGCTGCTACTGCACCTATACAGAAAAACTATGAATGGAGGGTCACACCCCTGACTTTGAATCAATTGAATTTACTTTTTATTCGCTGTCTATCAATGTTTCAGTGTATTAATACACCTTCATCAGGATTAACCTGTATTAATAAGGTGATAAAGGTGTATTACAGTAATACACCAAAATGTTGATATAGCTAATGTAGAAGCATGTCATGAATGGACAAACATTCTCCCTTGTCATCCACTATTCCCTTAACAGGTGTACACAAACTCAGAAATATCCTTTTTTAGGTCTTCATGTCTCTCCTGTTGCTTTATGCACGCCTTTTGCAGAGCAATATTAACTCAAGGCATTGTAAATTACTGTTAAATCACTTTAACAACCAAAATAGGCAGTCTGTGAGCTGATTACATAAACCCAACGACATTAATAGATGATTATATATGCAGATTAGTTTAGCATCATGTAAAAAAACTAAATAATAAGTCTAGTAGGATGATACAGTTCTGTCTCTATCTACACCAGTGGTTTTCACCAATTTTTTTGGTTAAGGAACCCTATAATTATGTTGGAAAATTGTGGGTAACCCCAACATTCTCTAATTGCGCATCTAAGATCAGATGCATTGTAAGGAATACCAACCTTTCCTAATAGCGCATCTCAGATCAAATGCATTGAAAACAACTCCAACCCTCTCTAATAGCGCGTCTTAGATCAGATGCATTGAAAGCAACTCCAACCATCTCTAATAGCACATCTTAGATCAGATGCATTGTAAATTCTTCTGTATTTGGAACAATTTTCAAATGATCTGAAAATTGCACAGAACCCTTTAGTGGTGCATAGCGAACCCAAGGATTACTAGGATCCCCTGTTGAAAAACACTGATCTACATCATGAGAAAAAATAAACAGAGATCATGTTGCATAAGAGTAGAGTTTGGGAAGTCTTGCATGAGCGAACATTATCAATCACAAATTCTCTCACTTCCTGCTCTGTTATTTCATCATATACGCTGCTTGTTGAAAGCACTGCCTGGCAAAAAAAGTTAAACTAATTATTTGAGAAAGAATGGGAGCAAAATAAAGACCACATCAGCTGATTTCCACTGATCGTGCACTGATTTGTTCTCTCTATGGAGGTAGAAACAGTTTTTTTTTTCATTAATGCTTTCGATGCTGGAGGGTGAGTAATGCACTCCACTGTAAAGTGTGGCTGTCCCCTCAAGCACTACATAGGTTAAACGACCCCTCAGTTTTCCCTTCAGCAGCTAATGCTCACAGACTGGACATTAATCATCCAGGAATTGGTAACAGGGAATCCATGTAGCTTCGAGACTATAAGATGCTTGAATAGTTCAACTACAGTAGAGGCTTAAAGAAAAATAAGTGACAAATCTCTGGGCACAGATTTTAAAATAAATAAACATGAAAAACGGCTTCTTTAAAAAGAAATACTTTGAAGTTAACTAAATCTTAATATATTTAAGCATTTTATGTATCTCATTGCAATCCCTTTCAGTTTAATTCCTCTGGTCTGAATGATTTTGTTTCACATATTGGCTTAAATCAGATAATTATAAAACAGGGATTCATTTTTATGATATGTACACTAAGGGGGCTATGCACTAAGCAGTGATAAGTCGTTTTAAGAGCGCAAAGTGCTTTTAGAAAGTGAAGTTCCGCCGAGCGCTATGCACTAAGCCGCGCAAACAGGCACTTTGCGCTCTAAAACGGGCTTTTTCTTGGAATTTTTTCAAAGTCCAACCTTTCTCGTATGATCAGCTGTTTGCGCTGAATCCTGCCCTTCTGCGGGATTCACTAAGCAACGCAAACTGATCGTACGTTAAAGTTGCGCTGAATAGAGCTCACCAGCCAAAGGCAGGTGATAAAAGAAGCTGGACTTAGAAAAAAATCTTTGTACCATGTGACAGGCTTTCAAGAACGTCACATCCGTTCTCCCCAAAGCCTCTGTCACATGGTCAACTTGAGCCAATCAGAGTTGGGATGAAGTTCCCACGCTCTGATTGGCTACCGTACCATGTGAGGCCGGCCATCTTTCAGTTCATGACGTCATCTTAAAGGCAATTGAAGCACAGCCAATTCTGATTGGCTGTGCTTTCATTGCCTTTAAATGACATCATCATTTTATTTATTGTCGGCCAAAACACATGGTTTTCACGGCCCAATCAGGACCGTGAGAACCTTATGACGAAAATGTGACGTCATAGGCCTTTAAAAGCCTATGTCGTCTCATTTTCAGGCTTAACGCCGAGGAGGAAGGACCTCCTATGAAGAAAGAAGACCAAGGCGTGGCGGATGAAGATAAGAAGACCCCGGAAGAAGAAAGAAGACACCCAGAAGAAGACGGAGTAGACCCCACGATGGATTACGAATAGAAAAAATAATATAAAGACACTTGTGGATTGTAATGGATTTTTTATTTTATGGTTACCTGGTTCCTGTTGTTGGATTAGCTGCTCCAGTGGTTCCGGTTCCCCTTGATTGCTGTGACTGGTTCATCTAATGGTAAGTAAAAAAAGAAAATGTATTTTAAATTTATTTTACAGGTTTTTTGGACTTTTTTCCCTGACGTCCATTTTTTTTAATGTCCATTTATTTGTCCTGAACGTATGTCACTATGGGTATACATACGTACAGGACAAATCAGTGGTTGTATTGTATGTTCATTTTAATGTGAATAAATTGTTTTTAATGCTCTTTTATTGCACCTGTATTTGTCTGTAAACTATAGATGGACATACATACAGGTATAATAAAAACGTAATGGCTTGCCTTGTTTGGATGTTTTTTTGAATGGTAATTTGCTGCTTTGTGTAAAAATGTGTTGCTAATGTACATTTAATGTTTACAAATGTTTAGTTAAAGGCTGGTTTCTATAGATTATTATATTGGCTTATTTTTGGCATATAGATGTTGTTTGATGGTTACTTTGTCATAGATTAATTTACACAATGGTTTGATTGTAGGATTTGAAGTGTGTAATTGAATTGGATTGTAATTGATTGGTGATTGGATGAATTGATGGTAAATTAATTGTGTTGATGCTTTGTTTTTCTTTAATGATTGTATCTGTATCTTGTTTGGATTAGTGTCTTTGATTTGGAGCATTGTTTGACATAGTATATATGATGCAAAGATTATTTGTATGGTGTACACATTGTCAAATTGAGTGTTTGTATTTAGATTTATTAGATATTGATTGAGCTTGGTGATGTTTGATATTGGGAGAGATTTGTATTTGGCCATGTACTGTATTTATTTGTATATTGGTTAATCATGTATATACAGTATATATGTATATATATATATATATATATATATACATGAGGAAACCACTGTACAAATAAGTGGGTATCGGGTCAAGGTGGCTTAACCCCTTAATGACTGTAGCGGTTAATAACCGCTAAGGTCATTAAGGGGTTAGGAGACATTAGTTTGGCATTTGTTCTTATTTTGTATATTTTTCAGCACCCCACTGTATGGACGGGGAGGAAGATGCAGCTGGCCTTCATCGTGGGTGCAGGACAAGGGTGAGAACAACATGTATTTAATGTATTTATTGTATTAATGTATATTTAATGGGAAAATGCATTATTATCCATATGTGGATAATAATAATTTTGCACATTAATGTAGTGTATGTGTTAGGGGGCGGGGGGGATGTGTGTGGTATATTGCTATGTTTATTGGGGGCAATTGTCCCCAATAAACATGCTATTATGCCTTAATCCCTTCATTGCCTTAGCGGATAGCCGCTAAGGTAATGAAGCTGCTTTAATGTATTTTTATTAATATTGTGTGGTAGCAGGGGACCCCCTGCTCCCACACACTATTATTAAAATGTACATTAATGCAGCTTCATTACCATAGCGGATAGCCGCTATGGTAATTAATTATTCTTTATTGTTATCAGTTTTAATACTAGTGTAGATGTGCAGGGGGTCTCCTGAGCTGAACCCCATTGGTTTCAGGTCCGAGGACCCCCTACTTCAGGAGTTACAGGCCCCGTTATGTGGTGCCAGTATCCCCTGCACTTTAAAGCTCCCGCGTCACGTGACCGGGACATTGAAATTCTGCAGGGGATACCGGCACCCCATAACGGGGCCTGTATCTCCTGAAGTAGGGGGTCCTCGGACCTGAAACCAACGCGGGTCAGCTCGGGAGACCCCCTGCTCATGTACACTATAATTAAAATGTATTTATTTATTGTACGATCGCCTGTAACAGCCTTGCATGGAGATGGCAAATCTCCATGCAAATGTTACAAGCGGCTTTTTTTTCAATCAGCTATCGTACGGGAACTTTAAGTGCGATAGCAGGGGGGAAATACATTGCACGCACGATAAGCCAGTTTTGGGCATGTCCGATAAAAAATGGGCTGAGGGCCTTAGTGAATCGCGCCGCCGGCTTCATTTTTTATCGGACGTGCTAATTTTTTTCAGCCCGGCGCAAAAGCTCGGAGCTTAGTGCATAGCCCCCAATGTGTGAAAAGTACATGAAAGCAAAGGAATGACCTCATAGGTCATGTACAGATTGTGGCATAGGAGTGAATTTGTGGGATTCTTAAATACATTAAGTGAAAACATACTGTAAGAAAAAGACTAACCAGTTTTCTACATTACCACCTATATCCGTCCTCTCTTTTATTTCTGCAGTTCCAGAATAGTGTTGCTTTCCCATAGATTTAAGACAACCAGAGAACTTCATAATGCAGATTCCTCAGTGAGATATTTCTTAAATTAAAAGAGAAACAAAGTATTACCACGCAGCACTAAAAAAAGAAACATATCAAAACATTTATTTAAAGCATGCAAATTCAAAATCAGAAATGGCAAAATACAAAATATCCCATCAATACAGGAATCTTCTCATATCACAATCAAACAAAAAAGGGAACCAGCGGGGGGCCTCATGACCGGGGGGTCTGGCCATCCCCTCGCTGGCCCGCCCCCACACCTCCCTCCCCTGCTCAGGGGAGGAGTTCCCAGAGGGCCTACTTAAGGCCAGGCTTGCGGGCAGCACGGCCTCTTTGCTGCCCGTGAGCACCTATGTGTCACCCTTTTTTTTATTTCAAAGTGCTTCTTAAGCTTCAACAATGTTTTCCTTCAAGTATATTGGCACCCACCGATGGGATGCGCATGATGCAAAGATGTAAATGGTATGTACTAAAAAAAAGTGGTACATTTGCACCCAAAAAGTAGCAGAATCTGAATCAATATCATCTGCGAAGTTGAACCGAGCTCAAGCCTTCTTTATATTGTTAGTGCAGAATTAAGTTGCTATGCTATCAAGTATCTCTATTTTACCATAAAGAAGCACACCACTCAGCTAGGAATGCAAGTGTGGCTTAGTAAGTGCACCTAAAGGAACGCTAAAGCAAAAAGCAAAAAAAATACCAATGGAAGGGGTGAAGAACAAAGTCCCTTACTCGGTGCACAACTATTAATCAGCCACAGTAAATGCTATTATAGCAGTAGATGGGTCAAATGCCCTACAGTGGACACAGTTATGGTGGTACAGTAGGTGTAATACATAAATAAAATTATGTAGCTTATAAAATAGTCTTTTATTATAAAGTTATGAAAAAACTTATATACACTGAATAGATAATAAAGTGAGTACATGAAAACCCTTTTGGAAAGTCTATCTCAGAGACAACACCTCCACCAGCAATGTTAGTGGAGTGTGGACTCGCTTAGTGATTATGTACACTGTGGGACTATGGATAACACAGAGCACTGGCTAGATACTGTGTAGTCATCTAATCCACTTAGTCAAAAAAAGAAAAAATTGTGACCGTAGCGCTAAAGTATAAATACCTACTAGGTGAATACAATAGTAACAAATATCCTTCAAATAAAGGTAGGCTGCCTAGTACCTACTGTCTAGTACAAACAGAATGCAACATAGAAAAAAAGAAAACCTGGCACCAAATGTTCAAATGGAAAGTCCTGTGATCCTCAGAAAATCTGCACGAGTGCTTGACACGCCATGAAATGAAAAGAGAGAGAACAAACACAAATCATAGCGTACAACTGTTGGGTTACTCAGTCTACCACTATACAACATACAACAATAAGACTTCATAAATTTATTTTTTAGTTCGTTCACTAGGAGTCTTATTGTTGTGTGTTGTATAGTGGTAGACTGAGTAACCCAACAGTTGTACGCTATGATTTGCGTTTGTTCACTCTCTTTTCGTTTCATGGCCTGTCAAGCACTCGTGCAGATTCTCTGAGGATCACAGGACTTTCCATTTGAACATTTGGCGCCAGGTTTTCTTTTTTTTTACATCTAATCCACTTGTCACAAACTAACAAGATGGTATCAACTGTGTACCCACATGTGTTCCCAAATAGCAAAAGGGAGCAGAAGTACAAATGATACTATACACAGATAGAATATTTGTTTGGTGGTTGTTGATCAATGCTGTTTAGCAGCCAAAATCTGCCTTGAAGTTTGAAAGGTTGAAGGTTGAAAGTGTCTCCCCCAAAGAACTATAAATTCAGGATACTGTAGATTCTGTTAAACAGTTGATTTGTGGACTGATAGCCTTTTACACAAGTAACATGTGAGAAAGCAGTCAATTCTCCAATTAGTAGCCCTTCTGTATATATTATCCTTCTAATCATTGGCAATCCATAAGTAATGAATACAATAAGGACCATAGATACTTGGTACCAACCAATTATTATTGTAATTAATTGGTCAGCAGATAAGGGTTTAGGAAATCACTGCCCAAACAACACCCCCAAACAGCTATTGGTGCCGGTTTGGCAACCAAGTCATGGGCTGCTCTATTGAGGAGGGGGATGCAGAGTTCTGGAACACCCTATGTGATCTTAGGAGAGATTATTGATGTTTAACAGCCAATAGATAGAGCATAAATCCTAATAAATGAAGGGTGGTGGTAACAGAGATCCCTATGCTAGGTATATAGTATAAACCTGTCAGATACCGGCAAACCGGATGTGCAGCATAGCGGGGAAACACCACAAGGCTGCGACCAGGGTGGCGCTGAGCATGCAGGCGCTCATGCGCAGTGGCGCAAGCAAGCAGCAACTTCAAATTTGCTTGCTTGGCAAGCAGCTAAGCGCCACACTGCTCGGGCACTTGTTCACACTGGCCACACACATTGCCGCAATGTGTTTCATCGCGGCCAGGGTTAGCGTGCCCGCCCGCTAAGTGGCACCTTGGCCGCAGCCTTAGGAGCGTCAGTGTGTAGTGTCCCAGGATAGACTGTCGCTGAAGTATGACGTCAGCGCATGAGTTCCCGACTCGCACGTTTCGCCGGTCAAGCACACTTACTCAAAGGAAGAGGAAGAACCTCCAAAGGAAGAGGAAGAACCAAAGGAAGAGGAAGAAGCTCCTAAAATATCCCACACGCAGAGGGAGCAGGGTTATATAGTGCTGAAGCTTGCAATTTATTAACCCCCATGCACTAGCCCTAAGCTGCTACTGGCTAATCGCCAGATCACATGCAGTGTCAGATGAGAGAAACAAAATGTGTGTAATAATAAAAACAATGGGACAAGGCATCCCTGTTAAAAACATAAACAGAAATACAGAGGAATCCATCTAGAGGAAATTGGGCAGGTGGTTGCAAAAGACAAACCCCCCAGTGTGGTATACCATTTAAATAAACGGAGAGAAAATAAAACCTGTGTTAGGTCCATGTGGGATTAAGGAGTATGGCTGATGAATCCATCTACACTCTCTTTGTAGCAGTCTCCTATCGCAGTCTCCCTTGCATGGACTTATTGGGACATGTTCAATTCCACACACATGCAAGACACCAATATTACTGTTGTGAATTTCTATCACATGTCTCACAACTGGAGCGTGTAATGGAGCCCAGATGTTCCAGGATCATAGCAGTTAATTGTCTTTGGGTTTTCCCTACATATTGCTTCACACGTTTACACAGATCAACTATATTATTCCTCTTGTCAGACAATTAATAAAACTCAGAATTTCATATTAGCCGATGTTTTTAGTCTGTGAAGTTTTTTGTGACTGTCATCCGGCACCTGCCACATGGATAGGACCCAGTGGTCTTATTAGTTAGCCATGAGGTCTAAGGTGTTTCTGAATAGTGGCTATGAACCAACCTATCTTTGAGGTTGGTAGCCCTTCTCCTGTAGGTCTGGATCTTGAAGCAACACATGCCAATGTCTCTTGACTCAATGCTCAACAAATTAGATAATTGGTTATGGTAAGAACCAATGAATCTAGTAGTATTCTGGTTATTCATAACGTGTACCCTTGCAAGGAAGGAAACATTTATTTAACACAGCACAGATATTTCATTATATAGGTTAACAAAATGTATTATTTTCATAGTATGGCTATTATAAATAATATTACACTAATAATGTATATGTGACAATGCTAGCTGTTGATTATAGTACACATCCTTGTGTTTTAATGTAAATTGTATCTGTCATGTATTCAACATGAGGCAATGCATAGGAATTAATTTGAAACAAATTATGTGTCAGATGTATGAAGCCTTATACGCACGATGCATATTTTATGAAGGTTTGTAGTCATTTTTTAGCACAAACATTTTAATGCACAATGAAAAATGAAATTTGATCTTAGTACATAAGATTTCCTGCTGTTCTTGACCAGAACCATTTATGAATGTTCTGAAATTAATATGACTGTATTTAATATGTGAACAGGCATGTTCTGCACCGTTACTTATAGTGAGAGACTGGTACAAAATTGAGCTCTAAAGGAGTCAACTCTGCTCTTGCCTGATCTTAGTTATAACTAAGCAGCATTTGAAAAAAAAAAGGGTTTGAGGGGAAGGGGTCAGAGGGACAAGTTACTCACTACCTGCTCATTAAAGATGACTTTTTAAATGTCTGCTTGTAAGATGCAGGAATTGAAGCAGCAAATTGCTGGTCACAGGGGAGATGAGATAGATCCGCTTGCTCTGTGCCACTGAAGATGATTGATTTCCAACAGGCTCTGATGAAAGCCTTTAAATGCTGAAAAATGTCTGCCCTCTGCTGTATAACTGCTTTCATTATTAATAATGCTCGTTAGAGGATAAGCAGAATATAAAGGAGGGATGGACTGGGAGTGAAGAAATTAGACTTGAGAGAAGACGAAATAAATAGCGATAGCAGAAAATATTAGAAAGAAAAAATGAGAAAGGGATGGAAAAAGATAATGCATATGGAGTGCAGTAAACTAATATGTTCATTCCTTCCTATTACCTAGTTATCAGAATGATTAACTATTATACGGCCTTAGCTAAGTAATTATTTTGCTATACAATATAAAACTTATAATGGGTTTACTAGGTTTAATAGAAACCTACAATTGTGAAAGTAATAACCGCTCTGAGTAATTATTTTGAAGTCTAATTTAAAGAATGGTAAAGCAATAGACAATGTAAGATTTGCACTAAACTCACATTATTATTTGAACACCCACTGCATTTGCTAACACTCTCACTTGTGCCCATAAAAAGGGTTCCCCTCTCGTTTTTTCAAATGCACACAAGGCTCCTTCTCTGTTACTCAGTGTTGCCAGGTAGCACCAATATACCTATTTTTGGCAGAACAGAGGTCGTTTTCATAGACAAGTTTATTTTTTTAGTAGATAGAGGCAGGGTATTTTTTGATTGATTGGCTGGAACATTGGAACTCATACATAAGTCCTTCACTGCAGGCTCCTCTGGCAGAGAAGCCGTTAAGAGTTGCTGGCAGTGTGTTGACTGCACTGACCTGGGTGGTGCAGGACAGCTCAATGCGAAACTAGACATTATTGGCCTACTGTATTTCAATGGCAGTCCACTATTTTGCACCTTAGAATGCAAAAGCTGTAGTAGCATATCTAGTAATAAAGATTATACAAACAATGCAAAATTGGGATTTTATAGTGTAGACATTACAGGCCATATTAACTAAGTGGTGCTATTCCTCAATATATCTTCCAGAGCCAGAAAACAACTTATGGCCCATTAGAGTGAACAGTCCGTAAAGTATCTTCTGGGTCCGGGAAGGTGTCTCATGGATTGGCACTCCTTAGTAAATATATGGGTATACCGTAAATGTTCACTGTAAGAACTAAAAAGTTATGCAAAACAATTTGCATTTGCATATGTCTCTTTGGCTATACACTATACTGTACCTTAGCTCAGCCATCTATGAATTATATATTCTAGTGATTTCCTTGTTTAAAGTGTATTATTACTATTCTCCTAAGAACTCAAAACTGGAATTAACTTTAATTTTTCCAAATGAATATAACCATACTGCCAGAAGGGAAGTAAACCTTAAGGATGGCTATCGCAAGTTCAGCACACAGTATGCTAATTTAGCTTAGCTATATTGTCAATGCCTTAATGTTGTCTTTCAGTATTTCCTATTGTGCAATAAATCTAATCATAATGTATCCCATACTTTTATTATAGTAATTTATCATGGCTCATTTAATATGGAGATACAGTTACTTGTATATTGCATATTTATGAGACCAATTTGCATCATGTTTAAAATGTGTGTTAAGATGTTGCTACAGTATCACTGCAGAGGAAAGAGCTGCAAATCAGTTAAGTATGATGCAGTTGATCCTACAGTATAAATGGTGGCAGATTCAGACTTTTTAGTTTCTGAAGAATTCCAGGGTCACCAGATATCCTGAACTTATGACTGCAGATCCTCTGTCAACGTTTGGTTTATTTTTAATAATAAATTCTATTGGAAGTCCAGTCCGTTTCAGAAGAATAAAAATAGTCAAAGAAAACCAAATTCAAAACTTTATTACTTAATCATCTATCTAAATTGACTGAATCTCAGAAATGATGTAGCTCATTTCATGGTTGCACTGCCATTCTTTCAAGATTCTGATGGACTATTTTCATTCTTCTGAAACAGCCCTTGCTTAGCAGTTTGGCTTATGGCTTATCAATATTGCCTTAACATGAGAGCACTCAGTTGGAACTAGGATACACTTTGCTGCTATTTACTATAGTATAGGGGTGGACAAATCTATAGAAAATGTAGGAGAAAGGCAGAATTTTAAGGAGCCAGAGATTTGTTAAATGGAGGGGAGGAAGGGCAGCACCCCACATTCTAAACCACTCTCCCCATCAGCAGTACCATGTGTCAGAGTGTGTATATGTGACACACAGATATACGATACAGACTGACATTGACACACACAGTGACCCTCACTCCTTACCTCCTCCCCCAGCCCCACTATGGGAATTGAGAGATTTTGGATGGGTAGGTCCCAGTGCGTTCCGCCTCATCTCTTCCCCTTTTAGTCTCCCCCTTGTGCGATGCTCACCTCCCTCTCCTGCCCATGCCAGTGTAAGCGGAGCAGTGCTGATGGACCTGTCAACCACCATTGCTACCTGCAACATTGCACCCATTTATACGTTGCACTCACAACGCATAATTGGGAGCACCGCTGCTGGTCGTGGCGGTGACTGACAAGTCAATACTGCGAGCAGCACAGGTGCCAGATGTTACATTGTAGGTGCCTGGGCGACCATAATCTGTATTTCCATGTTATAGTACTTTTTTAAATAATACATTCAGTAGGATGGGTGGGGAGGAGTTACATACTGCACATACTATTATCGTATTCTGGGGTAGATCCATAAAGCTCCATTAATGACTTAACCAGGTTTTACATTCAGTTAATGTCTCGTTAAGTGCTAACGGGGATCTTCAAAGGTCCCTAACGATGCGTTAAATGCTGTCTTAATGCTTAGATGACGTGGCTTTAACTTTAACGGATGTTATTGGTAAGGATATGCAAAAGATGTGTGGACCACCTCAGCAGGCCATTAAAGTTAACGAGAGACTTAACGCTACGTTATTTTAGATTATGGTTATAGCTGGTGTTAAGTGCTTCTAGCACCTAACGTCATGTAGCAGAGTTTTCATGGGCCTTGTCCAGGGTTCCAAAGTGGTCCCCTTAACTTCCTATGTTTCTATAGCAATAATATAAGAAGCCAAAGTGAATAGCCTGGACTAGGCCAAAAAATATAGCCAAGACCTGTGTATTAACTAGCCAAAGGTGACTAATGGCCAGTACTGTAGAGTGTGGGATAGGTTTGTTGGGGGGATGGGGGTTGGTGGGTGAGTTATGGAGTGTAACCCCTTGTATGTCATAGTGTTTGTACCGCTATTACATACATTGAGTAGTAGGGTAGTTAGTGTATTTCTATTAATCCCTTGTCTACTTTAGTGACCATGAAGGCATGCATAATGCCACTATGGCTTCCAAGAGGTTAATTCATTATTTTGTATTGGGAGGAAGATGTGAGGTATATATTGCATTGCATTGCAATATATACCTGTCATCTTCCTTAGCATATGATTAACGTGAGCCGGTTGGCGCCGAAGATTGTCTTATCCCGACGTTAGCTGGTTAACACCGTGTTAGCTATATCCAAATGAGAGACCATTTGTTCTTTACATACAGTATGTGGATCGCCGTTAAAGTCAGGGAAGTTGACGCCCATTAACTATTTAAGTAAACTGCTGTTAGTTGCCCTGACTTACAGAGTTTTGTGGATCTACCGCGCTGTGTCTCTGTGCGTCCTTCTTTTTTCCTTTTATTTATCCCTCAATATCTGTCGTATCTGAAGGGGTGCAAGTCGGAAATTCTGCATCAGGTGTAGGAAATTGTGCTTCCATGTTCCACAACTCTGATCCAAAAAACAGAGCTGTGAATCTACACATATTTTTCTCTACATTGATACATAAACCCCTTTGAATCTTGCTGCCTACAGTATGTCTGTAATTACTCCCTCATTTGCTTCTTCCTACCTCAGGACAAAAAGAAAGCTGAGCAGCTCAGTCTCACCTCCCCCGAAGAAAAGGAAGAAGAAGAAATCGGGTCACAAAAGAAGCAGGTGAGTGAATTTGGGTCCATCTGACAATCTGTGCTGCATGTTTAATCACCTTAACCTGCTCTGCCAGAAACCACCAGGAGATGCTGATGATAAATTGACAACATTTAAAAACTATTAATCTTGCACTGCAATGCAGTAGCTTCATTTTCACAATTAATTTTTGAGAAGAATGTAAAGTCCTTATTTTTGGACATGAATAAATTGAAACTGAGATTGTCAATTAAGAAAAAACTTGCATGTAAATCTAGAGATTAAAAGCTAGAACTATGTCTTAAACACAATGCTTTTTTTAACCCATGCAACGTTATAGGAACCTGCAGTGCATTGCTTTACACATTATTGCAAGCACCTTTGACAGAACATTAATTATATTGAGGGGATTCCCTCATTTTGTCATGAAATGACAATTACTATTTTTGATATACTTTGTCGTACTGAACTAGTGGTGCAGGTTTTGCGGGGGTCAAAGAGAAATATGAGTGCAGGACGCAGGGTGGGTGGGAGAAATATATGGTCACAGGAGTTCTTGTTTGTAGAGTGATGTATATCGATGTGACTGGTATAATGTCTTTTCTGTTTACCAGGTTGACTATTACTACAAAACCCATTACCAATTTCTAAATTACTATTCACACTGATCTTCTATAACTAATAGCACATTGTGGTGGCTAAAAACTTTCTGAGAATTGGTGGGGGCTAATTTCTACTGAGAGCGACTGCACAAACATCCTTCTTGCACACATCTTTCATACTGCATTTATTCAGAATGGCAAAACAGCAAAATGGCTGCTATGGTCAAAAATGGCTGACTTGAAATTCTTTCCTTGTGGTTGACTCACACCCCTGGGTGACCTCCCCACCTTCCTTATAGCCTCATATCCGATTCTCTCAGTCCCTTCTTATTCTTAAGAGACTGTCTATTTAAAGAACAGATAACCATTTCATTGTCCTGCTGGACCCAAGAAAATCCAATTGTACATGACTTCATTTCTTTCCGGCCATAATATCGGCCCAGTTGTTTTCTTCTTTGGTCTCTTCTTCTGGGGGACTGCCGACATCTTTATCACCGAAAAGAGGCATAGCGTCGATGGGGGATTGCAGCGCACTTCTGGATTAAAATTTTGCTGTACTTAACACATACATAGAGAGTATTGAGTAGAACAGACACACATACAAAAATGTCCGTTAGCTTTGCTTCCAGAGAACTAATCCAACCACCAAGTCCCAACAAATCCCATCCGTCATCTCTACCTTTAAACACTGGAACTACTTTTCCCAAATAATATGACCTGGTCTAAATGCAGGGTAATATTCTATCTGTCCTTCTAAAACAAAATCAATAACTTCCCTAGGGCAAACTCGTAGTTCTACACCCCTCGTAACCAATTTCTTATATATGGTTCTACAAATTTCTTATAACATATTGTCCTTTTCCCAAGGTGTTAAATGTAACTCTCGTGTTCCTGGGGTGCAATCTATTGAATATAGATAGTACATTGGGTTACATTATACATAAAATATGGGCTTTGTTTACCAGGATTCCATTGTGTGACAAAAAAGTGTGCATATATGCTATACACAAATCAATTAAAACAAAATAACAATTACAAAACAAAATATACCTGTTCCTACCCTATCGTAATATGTGCACACTATTTACACAAACCTAATAGACTATACATTATAATTAAAATAACAAAACCTGTAAAGAAAAAAAGTTTATTAAAAAGTTCAAAGTTCATGTGTTGAGGCTCAGAATTTTGGCTGTGTCTTTAGGCTTTTTCCAACTTGCTATGGTGTAACTTGAAGCAACTGTGGGTGGTGCTGGGATAAGTTTCATATGCGTAACGTGGATCCAAAAAGAGACCTCTGCCACTTTAATTGCTGTAATGGTGATGAGTAGTACTTTTAATCTGGGATGAAGAACGTTTTTGCGTAGGAAATTCTTGACTATTAACCCGTCTCTCGTAGGTGCACTTTCAACTTTGACATATGCCTAGAGAGACTCAAAAATATATTAGTTGCATACAATACTTACTAATTGTTTTACTAAACAGTCTCTGTGGTCTTGACTTTACTACAATCTAAATTCATTAAAATTGATGCCCCAGCTATTGCCACACCAAAAAAAATAGTTAAAATAATTTTGTATAAGATTTCACACTAATTTACTTATAATATAATTTCTTTAAAAAGTGCCGAGCACACTGCCAGCTTTAAAAGACACTCGGCATTATTCTTAACTTCTGGGCATACCGCCAAATAACCTTGAGCTGCCGGATAGAGCGACAAGACAGCAATAATACCCTTCCCTTTTTTTTTTCTTCACATCTTATGACATGTGAACACTATTACACAAAGGATAACAGCATTTAAAACATAACTAAATATAGTTGCTTGATCTGTAGCAAAACTAACCTGAAACCTTTGGGTATAAAATTTGCATTAAAAAACCTCAAACCACTACTGAATATAAATATAATCTGCTATAGTCTTCTGACAGAAAACCTTTCAAACAAAATAACATCCGGTTTGCTGAGACAACAACCTGTAACGTAAAAATTATAGACACAGATTTAAAAATTGTCATTTTCCAGGATTGCAACAAGCTTGAAATAACTTTCTGGGCATCCTGCCAAAACCTTGGAACAAAACAGAGAATAAAAAGAAAATGTTATGAGAGACTTCCGGTGATGTCACCGCAGATGGTTAGCTAGGAGGAGAGCTCCCGGCACCCTCGCACTAAAGCTATTAGAAAAGGCAATTTCCCCAAACTTCCCGAATTCGATACCCAGCCTCTAACATCAGGGAGATATCAGGGAAGGGTCAAAAGCGGAACCAGAATCCGGTCATGAAGTTCTTCGCCCCGGCCCCGCGCCAGGCAGACCTCAGCCCTGAAGCACAAGATGGCGTCGAGGAGGAGCCGGAGCACGCGGTGCAAAGCGGCCAGCACGACCAACCTGAAACGGACCCCCCGGTCCTAAATAAAGAGTTCTTTGATTCTCTCATAGCCAAGATGAGACGAGGGGTACAGGAGGACACAGAGAAGGCCCTACAGATCATTCGAGCCGAGGTGGGAGCCCTCACAGAAAGGACTGAGGATCTGGAGGCCAAAATGGAGGGAGTCTCCAACGCCCAGGCCGAGACCCACGAGGAAGTCTCAAGATGTGGGGATGTGATCCGCGACCTACAAAACGCTCTCGAAGACCTCGAGAACAGGGAGAGGAGGCAGAACATCCGCCTCAGAAATATCCCTGAGACTGTCTCCCACGAGGAATTACAACCCTGCCTCTGCAGACTATTTTTACAACTGGTGCCTGACCTATCCGAGCACGAATTACACATGGACCGTGCCCATCGGGCTCTGGGCCCAAAATCATCGGACCCCAACCGGCACAGGGACGTGGTGCTCAGAATGCACGCCTACTCCGCGAAAGAGCGGATCATGGCAGCCGCCAGAGGTCTGCGCAACGTCACTATGGAAGGAGTGGACATCCAGCTCTTTAATGACCTCTCCCGACTGACAGTGAATAAAAGAAGCACAATGAGACCACTTACCACTTACCTATGCGACCAGGGGGTTAAGTATCGCTGGGGGTTCCCCTTTAAGCTTGTGGTGCTCCGCAACGGACGCCACTACACCATATCTGCCCCTGAGGACGCGAGGGACTTCCTCAAAGCTTTGGGGATCCCCCCTCCACAGAAGGACAACCGCCCCCCCCCTCGTGCGGCTGCAGGATCGGACCCCCAGGACACCCCTCGTGCATCGGAGAGGCTGGCTAGCCAAAGACTCAGTTGATTGACCCCCCTCCCCCACCTCGATGGTCCCGCTGTCCCCCGGATTCGAAGAAGATCGGGGGCGCCCTCTTTGGCACCCTACACACACCGTGCCCCAACGGCAATTTCCCTCCCTCAAGCATACCCTGCAGTCTCCGTTGAACTCGCACGCTAAGCCCAGCCAACTGTGCAACCAGACCCAGGAGAAACCCCCACTACAGTAAAGGTGTCGGCAGGGGATCCTTCCCCCCCTCCCCCCCTTAATGTCTCTGTCCCCCCAAGACTGTCCGGCCACTGAAGAAGACCACCCAACCGCTTACCCCCACAAGCCATGCCTCCACCACCGTCTGCCCTCAAACTGGGGCGATGTCCGGATTCAGCTTCCCTCGCATTCCTCCCTGTAGCCAGGTGCTTGTGGACATAGGGATTCATTAAAGATGGCCGCCACGAAAACATCACGCCTCCCTGAAGCTCCGTGGGTCCAAAAGCACCACGACACTAAGCCCCCCTCTCCCTCCCCTCCCCCACCACCCATACCCCCCCACCTCTCCATCCCCCCCACCTCTCCATCCCCACCCCACCCCTCCCCCCCAGCCTCCCCCACCACCCCCTCTACCCCTTCTCCCTGCCCCCCCCTCCCGCTCCCCCCCTCCCGCTCCCCCCCTCCCCCCCCACACCTCCTTCAACCCAGGAAACCTCTCCACTTACCCCACCGATCTGCCCGATGCGAAAAGAATCTTCTCTGCATCCATCGAAACCAAGCAGCCTGCTGCGGAAATCATCAAACCCTCGCCGCTCGTCTCGCCCTGTGGAGGACGTCCACTCCAGGTTCCAGTTGCTTTGCTCTGCTCCCGGCCTTCCGCCTGTGGGATCCGGATCCTTCTGCAAGAGCCCGTCGGCGCCCTGAACTTACTTGAGATGCTCCTTTTCCAGGGACAGATACCCGGTGCCTCTTTCCCCTCCGAACCGCAGAGGACAGGTCGTATGCATGAACCCTGGCTCCCCACCTATTTCCCCCACCTCCCCCCCCCACGATAGGCCCAGATTCTCCCCAGTCCGCAACGAGAGGGGCCCATGCCCCCTTTCTCTATTTCGGGTGGAAGAACTCTTCCGGCCTCCCCCCCCCCCCCCCCCCACCTTCTGCCCCCGAATGGATCCCCGGCAGCATTCCCCTCTTCCCCCCCCTCTTCCACAAGCCGGGCTGAGGATCAGTTCAGCTTGCCCTCAACGGACATGGGGGGTCTCCATTATATCCTAATATGACCTATTATCTTCTAAAATGGACTAGAGTTTACATAATAGCTTCCGCAGCTCTGTATTGCTATATATACATGAACCCTACCTCGCTCTATCTATCTATCTCCCCCAGCGATAAGGGAGCCCCCCCCCCTAACGTTGTTTTAGCAATGTGATTTATATGTCTCCGGTTTGTTTCACTACTATAATGCAATGAGGTCAGGACCCAGAACATGTATGATTAGCACTATACGAACAAACCCATTTTTGGGCCCATGTTATACTACTGCTTTGTTGTGGCGTTTGAATCTTGAATACGCGGGAACAGCCCTACCGTGGTAAACCCACTCCACAGCCCAAATATGCTTCCCCCCCTCCTCCCCCCCCCCCTCCCTCACCTCCCCTCCCTCGCCCCCCCCCCCCCCCCTGCAGGCTGTTCGAGGGCTTCGGTTTAAATGTCGCCGGTATGTGATAGGATTTGCAATGTCACTGTGTAAAGACCTAAAATATGCATGAATGTCTCTACATCCACAAACCCAGAGCCCGACTCAACTAAGACCTCTGCCCCCCACCTCTCCTCCCCTCCCCCTCTCCCCCCTCCCCTCTCCCCCCTCCCCTCCTCCCTCCCCTCCCCTCCCTCCCCTTCCCGCCTCCCCCCTCACCCATCCTATATATATGCAATACTGCATATGCAGGATTTAGGAACAATGTATGAGCACTATATAGGTCTGCGAGTTTGATGTCTATTAAGGTGCCTCCCCCCTCCCCCCGTAGCTAGGAGCACTGTTTAGGCACTGTATAAGTTTGTGATTCCGGTGTGCTCCGAGGTGTACCCCTCCCCCCCTCCCCTCCCCCCTCCCGATACCCAGGCCCACAAAATCTCCCAGAACCCTATACCTCACAAAACTGGCGGGTTACCTACCTCGTAATGTTATGTACTCTTATTTATGTACCAAACATAGCCTCCTATCCAAGTTAACCTCCCCCCCTCCATTAAACCGCGAGGGTGTTGGCCCCACCGTGTGTTTGACGCCCCGGAAAGTTCTCCAGGTGTTTTTGCCCCCTTCCCTTGCCACCATGGTGTCAAGCGGAATCTCTTTTGGGCTCCCGGATAGCCCACTTTCTTTCTCGCCCTTTTGTGTCCTCCCCCCCCTTCCTCCCCTCCCACCTTCCCCCCCAGTCAGAGGCCCCCTCAGGGATAATCTGAAGTCCCCCCCGCCCCCGTGCTCTAAGGTTCTACTCACCCCCGACGTGGGAACAACTTGGGGCCAGGGGTTTACCCCCTGGATTCACCCCCCACCCCGCTAATGGCGTCAATTAAAGTCATCTCCCTCAATGTTAAGGGCCTCAATTCGGTCCGAAAACGCAAATTAGCCCTACAAGAACTAAAAAAAACTAAAGGCGACATAATCTGTTTCCAGGAAACACACTTCAATATCCCAGACCCGCCTAACACATTCAAACATACGTTCCCCCAAGCGTTTTACGCATCCTCCCCCAACAAGAAACGAGGTGTGGCCATACTAATTAAGAATAACATCCCATTCGCCCCAACAAAGGTAACTAAAGACCCAGAAGGAAGATACTTACTACTCCAAGGGACACTGTCAGGATCCCCCATAGCCATCCTAAACATGTACGCCCCCAATGAAAATCAGACCCAATTCCTCCAGAACCTCCTTGGAACATTAGACCAATCGGTGCTCTCCTCTCTATTACTAGTCGGAGACGCAAACATGATCCTCAGCTCAGACCAAGACAAATCCTGTCAGCTAGCGACCCCGCACTCTGCCCAGATTCAGAAAAAGGCCAAAAAGTTTCGAGAAATCTTGAAAAACTATTCCCTGTCGGATATCTGGAGGGCCCAGCACGTGGGCCAGAGGGACTATACCTTCTTCTCAGCCCCCCATCAGTCTTACTTGCGGATCGACTACTTTCTAGGTACCAATAATGTTCTCCAGGCATCCTCCCACTCTAACATAGGCCCAATTACTTGGTCAGACCATGCCCCTATCGAACTCACTCTCTCTCTGCCGTTTGTCAAAACCTCTGCGTACAAATGGAAACTCAACGATTCACTCCTCAATGACCCACAGGTGGTCAAAACGATCAAACAAAAACTAAACACTTTTTATCCAAATAAATAAAGGCTCGGTCTCAGCAGCAGCAATGCTCTGGGAAGCGCACAAAGCCACCATTAGAGGAGACCTTATCTCTTTAGCCTCCTATAAGAAAAAATTGAAACAAAAAGCACAAAAAGAACTCACTGAAAATATTCTGGCCTTAGAACTCCAACACAAGCAGTCCTCCTCGAAAAAAGTGCTTAGAACCCTTGATAAGACTAAATCGGAACTAAAAGTACTGCACATTGATGAGGTAGAGAGAGCGTTGAAAAGGACTAACCAGAAGTTCTACGATAGGGGCAATAAAGCGGATAAGCTCCTGGCCTCGAAATTAAGAGGCGTTAGGACCAAGGCCCAGATCACGAAAATCAGGACAAAAAATGGTCAGATAACGTATAATGAAAAAGAAATAGCGCAAGAATTCGCGGAGTTCTATACAGACCTCTACAATCTCCACCCCCCCAGTCAGAAACATGATAGCGCCAGGGCGGCCTCGGAGTACCTAACCCAATGTAACCTCCCAGCCCTCTCATTGGAAGAGCTTGAGTTCCTGAACCAGGATATAACTCAAGAGGAGCTGTCCAAAGCCATCTCTTCACTTAAAATAGCTAAGACACCCGGGCCAGACGGGTTCTCCAACACTTATTATAAGAAATTCGCAGCATCCCTCTCCCCTTATCTACTGGAAATGTTCAATTCCTTCCTGCAAGGAGGACCGATCCCAAGCACAATATCAGCAGCCAACCTTGCCATCATTCATAAGGAGGGCAGGGACCCGCTTCAATGCGGTAGTTACCGCCCGATATCCATACTCAATACTGACCTCAAGCTTTTCAGTAAGATCCTAGCAAACAGACTGAACCCTATTCTCCCCAGACTGATTCATATAGACCAAGTGGGCTTTGTGTCAGGAAGACAGGCCTCTGACAATACCCGCAAAATTATTAATATTATAGACCACGTGCATCTCAAACAGTCCCGGGCCTTGATTCTAAGTCTTGACGCCGAAAAAACTTTCGACCGAATCAAATGGTCCTTTCTAGACCAAACTATGCTCCGGTTTGGTTTCTCAGGTCCATTCCTTGAAGGGGTGCGAGCCCTCTATACCAACCCTACCGCTCTCTTAAAACTCCCAGGTGGGCTCTCCAACCCAATAACGATCAAAAATGGTACCAGGCAAGGTTGCCCCCTATCCCCTCTACTATTTGCCCTGTCAATAGAGCCACTAGCTGCTAGGATCAGAGCTGAACCCAGCATAAAGGGCATTCCAATCGCAGACAGGGAATACAAAATATCCCTGTTTGCGGATGATGTTATTCTAACCTTGACTGAACTGCACACTTCCCTCCCCAACCTCGAGAAACTGTTGGACCAATCTAGTTGAGTGTCTGATTACAAAATAAACACGGACAAATCAGAGGCGCTCAACATCTCCCTCCCAGACCCTACATGGAAACTCTTACAAAATAATTTTAAATACAAGTGGAATAACTCCCATATCAAATATCTAGGGATAAAAATAGCGAGCTCGTACAGCTCACTGTATCAAGCCAACTACCCCCCTCTCTTCCGCCAGATCAAGAGAGACCTGGAGGCCTGGCATGCCCATCAGATCTCTTGGTTTGGAAGAATTGTGTCCACCAAAATGAATGCCTCCCCCGATTACTCTACTACTTTCAGACCCTCCCTGTCCCTGTCCCACCTCTAATTGCTGGTTAGAAATAGAGATGCACCACGTGTCCCCCACCCCCCTCTCGGCTCTATTATGGTCTCAGACCCACAAAAGCAGAAAGTCCCTGAGGTTCGACCTCGGGGCAATGAGGTGCACGTGGTCGACATGGATTAAAACCAAAGGGAAACATGGCCTAGCTTCATCCCCCTCACAACTCACCCCCATTTTCGGGAACTCGGACTTCCCACCGACTGCTCCCGTACCCAATTCGGCCAATTCCAGGGCCTAAATATCAGAGTGATTGCGGATCTGCTGGAAAGTGATGAGGTCCTGCCCTTTCAAGAACTTAGAAATAAGTTATCATCCTCCGACCTCCCCATATTTAAATACCTGCGGATTAGGCACTTCCTGAGAGCCCAATCCCCTAGCCTAAAATTCCCAGTGCGCTCCAGATTCGAGACCCTCTGTCTCAAAGGGGAGTATCAGAAGGGCCTAATCTCTGAGGTATACAAAACACTAGAGGCAGCTCAATCCCCCCCCACTCACTCCTATATGCAAAATGGAGCGAGGACCTGAACACCCCCATAGACCTGGAGGACTGGGAGGATGTATTGGAGGCTGCTACCAAAACATCAATTTGCTCAGTCACGAAGGAAAATATCTACAAAATCTTATTCCAATGGTACCTGACCCCGAGTAGACTGAGCCAGATCTACCCAGGCACCTCAGACGTGTGCTGGAGGGGATGTGGTCAAAGGGGGGACATGCCCCACATTTGGTGGACATGCCCGGAGATCCAAAGGTTCTGGATCCGGATCCAGAGCCTCCTGATTGAGACTTTGGACTTGGAGGTCCCCTTGGACCCCCTGACCTACGTGCTGGGGAAACCAATTGAAGACCTTCCTGTCCCTATAGCCAGACTTTCATCGGCGATCCTTACGGCCGCCAGATGTTGCAGCGCTGCGGCCTGGAAACAAGTTAAGGCCCCTTCCAGGAGAACAGTAATCACAAGGATAGACGGGGTCATGAACATGGAGAGACTGACAGCTATGCTGAAGCAAAGAATGCCTCAATTCTATAGAACCTGGGAGCCTTGGCCAGGGTCGGGGGCCCCGACACAGATGCAAGCCCTACTCCAACACTAGTACCCCTGCGGTCGAGGGCTGATGCGCCCCTCCCCACCACCCCTCCCCCTTCCCTCACCCCTCCCCACCCCTCTTTTTCCCCATGTCGCTCCCAACTATCCACCCGCCCCTCGTCATCCCCTCTCTTTTCACCACTGGAAATGGAAAAAGGGTTTATTGTGTGTCTCCGAATACCTCCCTGTCATGTGCCCGTATTTTTTGACAAACTGTCCTGCCATGTTGTGATTGTTATACATGTAAGTGAATTAAAAGACACCAATAAAGGAAAATATTTAAAAAAAAAAAAAAAAAAATGTTATACACTGCAATATAATTTGGGACAGCTTAAAAATGAAGCTCCTTACACGGCCCGATAAAGGATAAAATGTGACTGAAATTCAAAAATTAAAACTGGATTTTTGTCAAACAGGAAATTATAGGCTGAACATATACTTTAAATAGTTTATAGTTACTGGTTACACACGAAAAATAAACAAACAAAAAAATATAAACAAAAATTACCGAGACAACGCAATGCTAAATTGTTTGATCATGCCTGCAAACTATATTAATAAAAATTTCCTTCTCTTTTATTATCATATCCTAAACTACAGTTAAACCTAATGTGTAGCTACAGAGCTTCAGTTAACTTTCGTGTCTGAAATGTATCTCCGCACATTTTTTTAAACTGGAGAAGGGGGGCTGTCTGGGCTGCTATTCTGACTCTCTCTCTCTCTCTCTCTTCTTGACATTTATTTATTTATTTATTTATAAAATATTTTACCAGGAAGTAATACATTGAGAGTTACCTCTCGTTTTCAAGTATGTCCTGGGCACAGAGTAAAACAAAATAATACATGGTTACAAATACAGTTACATAAATGAACAAGGTATACATTATATACAAGACATTGCATGCACAGTTAAAGAAAATATATATTATGAGCGTATGAAGTAGAGAAGTTGGAAAAGGATGTCTTTCTGGTTTTAAGAAATCATCGTCTGGCCAGAACGAATAAATCCTTAAAATATACCAGTGACCGGGCTTAATTATAAAAAAAAATCCACATTTGCCCATTCTTTGTCCTTTTCTCAATAACCAGTCAAACTCTCCCTTTCCCAGTATTGATTAGTTTGTGTTATAGTGGGGGTGTACACCTTTAAAAATTAAACTTCAACATGAGCAATTAATTATATTCTTAATTTAGAAACACTTGCAAGTTCCTAGATAATAATTTTGTATACATACAATAAACCGACATTCATATTATTCAATGCACGTAAAATTTTCACATAGGTAGGATTCACTCAGATTATACAAGCACACAGGGATTACTCAATCAATCAACCATTTTTACCATATTTATAAAATCTAATAAAACATTCTGGGGAAAAACTAATTTTCCTGCCTTGAATTTGCACATAAAACATATTTTCCACTGAGATTTACAATACTTGAGAAAACCTGAGATTCTCAATACCGGCGGGAAAGACCCGTCTGAATTTAGACAAAAATATTCTACTAAAAAATTCTCTGGTTCTCTTCTTAGGGGCTGCCTTGCAATTACTGGCAAAATACCCGGTCTCTTTACAATTATAGCACTTTCTGTCCTTTCTTTTCCTTTGCTTTCTTAGCTTCCCTGCTCTTGGGGGTGTAGGTCTTGCGCTCGTCGCTACTTCCTCAATACCTCCATATGCCTATATTATTTCCAATAATCTATCGGCAAATTCACTTGCTATTTCTTCCTTATTTACTTACTGTTTCTTCCTTATTCACTTGCGTTATGTTAAAAGTAAATGCAACAGTTCTCACACTTTAACAAAAACAAAACCATCTCTGCCACTATTTTTATTCCTTCAATCAATGTTCCACACTCGTTCTGCCAACATTCTCCTACAGTAGTTTTTTTTTTATTATTATTCTGATTCGTCCTCTGACTTTTCCCTGTCCCATGAACGGTCCCTGCCAGGGGTTAATTCCTGCCTAGAGTCCGTCTCCTCCCCATCCATACCGATCTGCCTGGCAGGCATATCAATAGAGAGTGGTCTAGGGAACCTATTGCTTCGGGTTCCCCGTGAAGCCATAAGGACTTCTTCATCGGAGACTGCCTCAGAGCCTGTGACTTGGGAAAGGTTAAGGGCTCAGGGGGTTTGAGAACAGGGACACTGGGATAAATTGGGGCTACCTATGCCCGTAGGGGCAGGGGAAATATACATTTTGAGAGTTATAAAAATTTAAGTTGGCAGCACTTCAAACGTGCAATTTTGACACAGGCTGCAGCACATTCCTTATAAGTTTTAACACATTATTGTTATTGTTAGTCTTATACTAGTATTTTGTCTGGCTTAGTTCCAGACAACATTTTACTTGTTAGTACTCTTTTTAAACAAGCAAGCACAGCACAGTAAATATGAGCAAAAACAGCGTAATTATGCACTCTATAGATATATTTCCTTTTTTTTTATTTATTTTTTTTACTTTTCTACAGTCACCTTAGAGTATTTCCAGATATACACTTATATCTATTTCCTTTGTCCCAGTCGGGACTAACTATATGAGTTTACAACCCATATGTTTATGACATAATCTATAATCTTCCAGTAAGGGGGTATTACTACAATAGGGTTCGCTTGATAAGTAGACATCGGAAGTATAAGACAGATAAAATAGTATCTTGTACTTACCCCACCGATGGCTTCTTATCCCACTTCTAACACCACTTGTAAAATTGTTCTATACTCCAACGTTAGTATGGACCTTCCCATTCAACTCGGAAGACCCTCTCGAGAGGCCACGACCCTCTAAGGTGCTGTATTGGAAAAGACGAGCGCTCGGAGCAGGAAGTATTTGAGCTGTTGTCTGACTCATTTACTTCATCCTCCGAGCGCTCGTCTATTCCAATACAGCACCTTAGAGGGTCGTGGCCTCTCGATAGGGTCTTCTGAGTTGAAGGGGAAGGTCCATACTAACGTTGGAGTATAGAACAATTTTACATTGAATATTAATCAATTACAACAATCATACTTAAAAAAAAAAAAAAAATATATATATATATATATATATATATATATATATATATATATATATATATATATCCTGCTTTTATTTGTTCTCTTACTGAATTACTGCCAGTTTCAAAGATTTGTTTCAGGGTTTTTACATTGTAAATAGTAAAAGATTTTCAATATAATCACACTTGGACCTCCCCTTTCTTTGTTCATCTGAATTCACACATCAGATATACAGTTCCAAGGTTGGAGTAACACAAACTTCTGAAAACACATTATGCTAATTGCCAATGTAAGAGTTGCATTTTAGTCAATATTATTATTGCGTATTCCAATGCCTTTTGAATATCTTACATGATACCTTATTTCGTCTTACTAGAAAACTACACACAATTACCTAACATTGATCCATTTTTCGGTTATAGCACATATTAGGCATCTTCCTTGGCAATTAACCATGTAGAGTATGGTTGAGGTATTTAATATTAGTGTGTACCAAAACGACATAGCATTCCCTTATTCTACATTGTAAGAGAGTGCAGTAACTCAAATATCCCTATTCAATAAACTGTATGTTGTTTAGCCATGTTCCATGTGCTGGAGAAGAGCTCAATGAAGTCATCTTTATAGCATATTGTAGAGGGGCTTAAGAGCATAGCAAAAGCACACAGTTAACTTTATGCACTCAGAGGAAGAGTAACTATCCCAAATAATGAACAAAATCAGAAATATAGTGGCCGTAATTAAATGTTAGCACTGCACCATCTCTATTTCTGGAATGAGAAGTCAATTTAGAGTAATTGGCAAATGGTCTTAAAATATCATGATAAGGTCTTAGACTAGCACCACTGGTTTGGTGTAATTTTAACATCTTTCACAAACATACATCTGTGCGTAATAATAAAATTTGCATAATGTATGTGCTTAATTGCATCAGCCCACCACGTAATAATCAGAAACTTTTGGGAAACTGGCCTCAGTCTGCAGCAGCTGCGGAAGGTAGCTCTTCAGTCATTAGTTTGATCATTGGAGGGATACGTGTATTTTAGGCTCTAGATTAGCCTGAATAAGATCCACAATGTTCATGATGATGTGAGGTGTTAGTCAGTACCTCTGGAGCACCTAATCAGCAGACATGCCAAATACATTAACCCTAGCCGTACAAATGGTTTCCCTTCCTACCAGTGGGTCTTAATCTAATTTCAACAATAGCACGTTTTGCCCGGTAGGGCCTTTATAATCTATGTTGCAATACTGGGTTCTAATAGTGAGGGTCAATTAGCGCCTGGCCAATACATGCATTATTAAGAACTGGTCCTAAATTAATAACAGCCGATAATCCCAACAACAAATCAGATGCTGACACAAGACAGGTGCTATTTAACGTGTGTTGTCCCATGTTCAGCTCATTTAAATAAATTAGGAATAGACATGCCTCTGTGTCACCTATTGAGTCATTAAATTAAAGCCATTTGAGCCCACGCTAGGAGTTTGCCCTATGACTCCAATCGCAGTAATCAACTCTAAATACTGTACATTGGTTACATGTAAAATCAAATGTGAAAGGTAAACAGCAGACAGACTCACGTACATGGTCATGGAATAGTGATCATGGACAGGAGCCGATGTCAAAGTGGTATACAGCAGTTTACAAAAGTACAGTAGTGCACTGTAAGGCTCCTGCTAATAGACCCTAATGCAAACGTGGACTGCATGACACTAAGTGGCCTATGCAGTAAGTTGCGAGATGTGTCTGTCGCCAGCGCAATTAGATCTCCTTTTTTTGCTGGGTATTTGCCGCTAAATGCTGTTAATGGCGATTGTGAGTAAAATGGTGAGTTCCACATGTTGCGCGAACACGGCGCAGCGCTTCGCGTTCATGCAGCAAGTGGTGGATGACGTAATGTATCGGTATGCCCTCCACTGCAATATGGGGTTAAGAATAATATAATTATTTTTAATCACACATCAAAAGTTTGACCTAAAATAATTTACATGTAGTTGTGATCAATAGCCACTTATGCGCAGAAAGTTCCCTTAAAGTAGATTGGAGTTTCCATGCAAAGTGCCCAATCAGTACAAACACTTTAGTTGATCCCTGTGCAGAACCACTAAACAACACATGTAAGAAGTTCAGAATGACATGTAATACAAGTCAAGCTGCGCTGGCAACAGCAACACTAGAATGCCACAGCAATTTCACTAGCAGTGAAAAAAAATTAAACTAAAAACATATAATCAGCGCTCAAACCTATAAATCCTAAACCTATATACTAATCAAAATAAATAGGTGCTCTACAGACAGAAGGAGATCCCCTATATGGGAAACCCTATATGTAATCCCTCACAAACTATTTTGGTAGAATGGGGAATGGCTGCCTTAGGAATAAAACAAACCTATCCACAAGGCATGTATACAGAGCATGAACAACAAAAAACAAAAAGCACAAAAAACATACAATACAAACAATAATTCCCTGGCGCACTAACAGATATTAAACCTGACAGAAGAATGCAGTCCCATGAATCAATTGATGATAAAGAATGAGATCCACAGTCCACAAGGTCCCGTTCCTTTTAGATTGGAGACTTGTCTGGAAATAAAAACAAAACAACCATTGCGCAGTACCCTATGGTCAGTTCTATAAACCCCCACCGTTGCTATCTACTTACTTAAAAATAGATAGAAATGGGCCTCAAAAGGTTTCTTTACTCTCCTCACGGTTGGCTCCGACTTATTCCTGCTGCTGGTGACATGATCCTTACTTCCAGCGTCAGCACCACCATTGACCGAGTGGAAACAAAAATGGGCGCCAATAGTGTGATACCATAAACATTTATTACTAAAATAGCAGGGTTAAAAACATGCACTCACATGCCGTATTGCCCTATGTGTGTCCTACAACGTGCCGTCCGCTTACATGGGAGGATGCCGAGGGATTGCAGGAGGAGGCTGGAGTCGGCGTGGATCCCCGCTTCGTGGCCGCGACTCGGAGCGCCTAGTCCCTCCTCCGATGACGTTCCCCTGAAGAAGTGACGTCAGAGTCACGAAACGCGCGTAGGGTGGAGCTTCCAGGACGTGCTGCTACGTGCATACCCATTGAGAGGAGAAGAGGTTGATTGGCGGGGAACGTTATCGGAGGAGGGACTAGGCGCTCCGAGTCGCGGCCACGAAGCGGGGATCCACGCCGACTCCAGACTCCTCCTGCAATCCCTCGGCATCCTCCCATGTAAGCGGACGGCACGTTGTAGGACACACATAGGGCAATACGGCATGTGAGTGCATGTTTTTAACCCTGCTATTTTAGTAATAAATGTTTATGGTATCACACTATTGGCGCCCATTTTTGTTTCCACTCGGTCTCTGGTGGTGCTGACGCTGGAAGTAAGGATCACGTCACCAGCAGCAGGAATAAGTCGGAGCCAACCGTGAGGAGAGTAAAGAAACCTTTTGAGGCCCATTTCTATCTATTTTTAAGTAAGTAGATAGCAACGGTGGGGGTTTATAGAACTGACCATAGGGTACTGCGCAATGGTTGTTTTGTTTTTATTTCCAGACAAGTCTCCAATCTAAAAGGAACGGGACATTGTGGACTGTGGATCTCATTCTTTATCATCAATTGATTCATGGGACTGCATTCTTCTGTCAGGTTTAATATCTGTTAGTGCGCCAGGGAATTATTGTTTGTATTGTATGTTTTTTGTGCTTTTTGTTTTTTGTTGTTCAATTTCACTAGCAGCTGAAATGTTCGGCTCTCGGCTGGTTGTTGGTGCCTTCTTGGATTGGCGCAGCTTTTTGGCGCTTTTCTCGCTAAGAGTTTCTGCCGCGCACCGCCGAGATCTTACTCGGCATCTACTGCATTCAGCGTAGTGCTTAATATGGCGAAATAGCCATTCTCGACACCCGCACGGCGCTTTATTTCCGGCAACAATAGCACGTGCCGTGTTTTAGTTATCTCGCACACATACCGCCATCAACTGCATACCATATGGCAATCTGGCAAAAATTTTTGCGAATCCAGCCTTCTCGCCACTTACTGCATAGGCCCCTAAAAGGAGTTAATATTCTTGTGTTGGATTGTGTTTGATGTTCTGGAATGCTTTGTTGAATAGGCACTATACCAATATATCCCGCTCTGAAATCTCAACGCCTTCATTCTGAGTTGACTCTCAGTTTACATACACATATTACTTCTAGAGTGTAGACATGGTATCAATAAATGTACAGTCCGGATGAGGCATCTGATTAAATGAGCATTGAGCTCATTTAATGAAAGACCATATTTACTTAGTGGCAGTAGCTATATTGCTGTTGTGTCGACTGTCAGACAAATACAGTAGGCTCTCTAGAATACCTACTTTACATTGCTATAGAACTGCAATAACACCACAGAATTCATGTAAACCAATTGAAATTGAGGCTTAATCATTTACATATGAGTCGCTGAAAGAAAGCTAATCATGTGGGCATCTTGCAATTCACAAATCTAACTTGCATTCCTAAGCAAAGATTTTGGCAGGTTCCAATATCTAAAGTCTTAAATTTGTAAAAAGACTTAGTCACCAGAACACAAAAGTATATATTTGTACTGTACCAATATATGAAAACAGGCCCATAGAGGCCAGAAATGTACCATCTGAATGCTCTTTTAAATTAAAATGCTGTCAATTTAAAAAATGTATGTTGCTGAGATTATTTCCTTGCAAGAATCAACTAATAGTGAGTCTACCAGGTTGAGTGCTGCCTTCTACTTTTTTCTATTGCTGTACAGTACCAATATACAAATATATATTATGTCAAAATATTTAGCAAAAATAGAGATGGAAGTACTACCCCAATCATGCACTTACGTAAGTGAGAAACAATATATAACCAATTAAAACACAACTTTTATTAAGAAAACACAATATTATTACTGTAAAGGAGTGTTAAGTGGGGTAGCTACATTGTTACCCTTCTGTAGGTAAGTCCTTAGTTTAAAAAACATTAGTCTACATTACTACTTGTGAGGCGGCTGAGGACTTTTTGAAACAGTGAATTTCAGTAGTGTTGACGAAAAGAGATGAATACAGGTGTGTTAGCCTTTGTACAGTATATTATACATCATTTCCGGTTCACTATAACTCAAATGGCCATGACTATTGTATATTGTCTCACTGTAAAATGTGGAACCTTTTGCACGATCTTGCGAAGCATGGAAAATTGGCCCTATTTTTTTAAAAAACTTTTTAAAGATTTTTCAAATATAAATGGGGAGAGGTACAGAAAGAAAAAAGGGAGGGGAAACAACTATTTTGTAACAAAATTCTTACACTCATCAACAGTCACATTACATTGCATACGACATTTTATAAACCACATACTGTATCATACTCTCCTCACTCCCACATCCTCTTTTCTCTTAAAATCATATCTTTATCCCACATCCCAAGGTTCCCAAACTCTATCAAACTTTTCTTGTGGTACGATTCAGAAATGAGGTGAGTCTCTCCATTAGTTGGACATCGTTAACCCTTCTGATTATCGTTCTTCTGGAGGGCGGAAGTGTTTTCTTCCACGCTGCTACTACAGCGCATCTAGTCACCATAAAAATGTGTATAATCAATTTAACTGTATACTAAAGAAAAGGAAACCTAGTATGCAAGCACTCTATCACTGCTAAATGTATAATGATTTAGTTAAAATACTTTATTAATAACCAATGAATAAAAAAAGGGGGGTTAAAATAAAATGTATATCAGACAGTACGTGACTGTATCATTAATAACATAACTCTAAGTGGTTAAGTTGATAGTACATATGGAGATCCTTGATTGATATTCAGGATCTTGTGCTATATTTGTATAGCTGCCTATAGATATAGAAAGGTGCCGTAGTGGGACCACTATCTAGTCACTATCTTATCCTTGTGTATATGTATCAGAGCGTGTAATTGTAGACACGCTATAATAGTAGAATAGGTAAGATATATATGTTTAAATAATCCTGGGCAACAAATGCGAGGGTATATTCAATCTATGTAACTACCTATGATAAGGAGCCAGAGGGTAACCCTGTACTTCCTAATAGTCAGGCTATGAAGATAACACTTGAGGTACACACTGCTATTGGTAATGCCCCTAACGCTATTTAGACCAACCAAAAGAGGGAGACAAAGTATTCACAATATGGTAGAAGGTACATAGCCCACAATAGGGTATTAGTGCATGCTTTGCCAACCTAGTGCAATAAGGTATATTGTGGTCTTGGTTTGGCTATTTGGCTAGTTACATGGGGTTGTGATAATTCTCTGGAATGCGTCTAAACTAGTCTCCAAGGAGGACTAGTATAGAGTGTGGACCCTCAAAGTGTTCTTAATAGGGGTGGTAGAGACAGTTAAATACTGTACAGTGGGTGAGAGAGCTGCCGCATTACATAGGTATTAAACAAAATGCATGATAGGCACTGCGTGATTGCGCTAGTATTATATGATGGGTAGAGGGCTTTGCGGCTGATTCCTGCAGTGATCAGGTAAGTTCCATGTACTGCGGTTGGTGTAGCCCCACGTTTCAGTAGGTATACATATCTGCATCAATGTATAATCATGCGCAATAGTGTATCAGGTTAAGCTCCCGTGTATGCATGTGAAAATACACAGTACAGGCTCTTAGTCAATGGTAAACATACAGCGCAGAATGATTTCAGCCTCCGTTAACTCACTGAACCGCCGGTGTATCAGCTGATGCTGGAGGCTCCCCACATCAAAGGCAAGTACCGTGCAGTGTATCCGTCCCCTACTCAAACCCCTTACCCTTGAAGCAGCAAGGTAAAGGAGTAGGTAGGTAGGTATGATGCTATTAGGAGATGCACAGCCAATTATATAATACTTGGAGCCTCAATAAGCAGTGTAGTGTGACTAATTTGTCCAATTAGTCAACCATGGGTAAACACCGCCGATAGTGCTCTTTGTAAGCCAGAACAAACACCTAATGGGCTCAATCGTCATTGTCACGCTGTGCAGCCCGCAGACCAGACCAGTCCCCTGTACTGAGGTGGGATGTAGAGCATACGCACCGACAGCAGAGGGGGCGTGTCCGGGATGTGGCATAGTAGCATGGCCAGGCCTGGATGTAGATAAAGAATGGTCAAGTACTTGTCGAGTCCGAGGTTATAGAAAGTTCCGTAGTCAAAATCCATAGCTGAGTCCGAGGGTCTTAGGGTAGAGGGAAAGCCGAGTTCAGGAGCTAGAGGGGGTATTCAGACGAGCCGGGTAAATATCTATAGGAATAAACACAAAGAGAGCACGACACAGGTTCCAGGCAACACAGGTAGCAAGGAGCTATGCAGAGCAAGGAAGTGAAAGCAAAGCAGGATATTTAAAGCGGCAATGACCAATCCGGACGAGGGGCAAGACGGGGGCGTGTCGAGGAGCTGCTCGTGAGTGGCTGAGAGACCAGGAAGTAGTTGAGCACAGCTGAGAGTGCTGGAGACGTGGTGAAGACTCCCACGCTGAGCGGGGGCGGAGACAGGCATAATGCGCGCGCTATAAATCCTAGAAGTAAGCGCGGGCTCTGTAACACCAGTGGCAGAGTCCAAGATGGCGGCCACAGCGGAGTTCAAGGTATGCGCTGGGCGGCGGCATGGGTAGCAACGGGGGCGGGGACAGCAACCGCTGCAGTACTAGTAGTGGGTAAGGAGGGGTCAGGCCGCAAAGGACGTGGCCCCCAATTCCTTACAGTCATCTGTGTTGTCGTCCCGAGGTCTTTGGCACTGGCCTGATCCATCCCTGCGGGCCAGACCCAACGCCGACAGGAATGATGCTGATTCTTCAGGGTAAGGGAGCGAGATCTGTCTGCCTTCATGGTTGACAACTAAAAACAAAGAAGTCCAGAGCTACATCCAATATGACAAAATCATTTGGAGTGGGGAGGGGTGAGCTTAAACCCGGGGAGAAAAGGGCCACTGACCTTCAAAAGAGCTGAGACCAGCTGGACAGTTAATAAACACACAGATACCCAGCAAGCTCTGATAAAACCCAACAATTACCACATAATAAATATATATATATATATATATATATATATATATATATATATATATATATATACATACGTGTGTGTGTGTGTGTGTGTGTGTGTGTGTGTGTGTGTGTGTGTGTGTGTGTGTGTGTATAGATGTGTCAAAAGGAGTGCTCCTGGGTGTGGCTAAATGTATACAACAAAAAAACAAAGAAACCCAGAGCTAAATCCAATATGACAAAAATACATTTGGCCAAAGCATGTTAAGCCTGTGAGCCACATTAAGGCATGACCAAATATCTCAGGTCCTAACACTAACTGATTAAAATTCTTAGTTACCTCTAAAATTAGAGGGGGAGATCGTGGTGTAGCTTTATGTGTGTGATGTCCCAATACAGTTTTTCCTATCAACCCAGAACTAGCCTGGATACTTGTCACTCGCAGTGGCGCCGGATCTTCTTTCTTTCCATATTACATCATTACATCATTACTGGGGTTGAAAAAGACATACATCCATCAAGTTCAACCTATGCTAAATTTAATGACGGATACTTTATCCTATATTTGTATTTACAGTATATTGATTCAGAGGAAGACAAATAAAAAAAAACATTATCCTATTCGCCTTCCTAGTTATTTAGGGGCGAGTGTGTGAATAAAATTGAGCTTAAACAGTTAGTGGTAATCCTCTGTTTGGTGTATGTTAAAGTATAGCCTTAGCTCAGTTTTAATAAGGCCTGCAATGCTGCTTTTTGCATGGTACTATACTTGTTATAAATAGCTTCAGTTACCGTTGGTTTACTAAAGTAATTCTGCAGCTATTCTCTCCCCCACCCCAGCAAGAGATTTTGCCAACATTGTTAAACTGCAGTAATAATCAGACTGAATGATATTAAGGTGCAACTGAATACCTTTTCTCATTGTCGCTGACATATCTCCTGTAAAGCTAATGCAGGGTATGAGCTCATTCTGCAGTGACTGCAGTGCACTGGACACAGAACAGAAGCTTCTGGAAAGCTTCTAATAACCTTATTTCCATAGACATGAGTAAGCAGAGTGGAAAATAGCAGTTATTAATATTCATGTGCAAGCTTAAACCTTGCTGCTTTGTAGGAAATATCTCGCATCACTCACCCAGTGAGCATTATGAACGTCATAAGTGAGGAGAATAGGGAATTTTACCATTGTGAATTAACTTGGCGCTATGGGCTTTTGGATATTTATTTCAATTGATTTTTTTTTGTAGTGACACAGTTCTGCTTATTATTGTAAGTGCGTTACGAATATAAAGTACAGGAAAACAATATGGAGTCGTCAACCAAATATAACACATTCAAGCTGGTGCCATATGCAAATAAAAAATCTTTAGAGATAGTTTAGCATGCTCAGTCTCAGTGAAGTATATAACGAAGTGGCAAAAAAGAGAATTCCAAGTTTTGGAAGGCAATGCGTAAATAACATACTCTGCTTGACTGACACATGGTGTATAGCTGGAAACAGAGGGGAAAGATAAAGAAAAAATCAAAACAATAAGAATTAAGCCAAGAGTCAGTTGTGCTGATATGCCTATGCTAAAATAATGTTTGTCAAGAGTAGAGATTGGTACTGGAAATGTTTGCAAATCTAGCAACCATAGACATTTGTGAATATGTGAACTTGGTTTTACTTAGGAAGCACCTTGATGCAACATTTGCAACATTTGAGACAAAAAAATTAGCAAATACTGGCGGATATACAGTACAGATGTATAGTAGTTAGCGTTATTACTCCATGAATGAGAGCACACAATAAATAATGTGGCAAATAATGTGTGTTAAAAAAATAATGCCTGCCTTACCATTGTTTTCAATGGAGCCGTCTTAAAGAGGCAATCCAAGCAGCTTGAAAATGAAATAAAAAAAACTTGTTTTAATATATGCAGCCTTTCATTACCTTTATTGAAAATGAATTACCGAAGCTGCAGATCGATTGGTTGTCCCGTGATCAATCAGCAAAATCTTGTTTCCCAGGGTTCACTAAATAGGAGCCTTTAAGTTTCAATCAATTCGTTAGTCAGTGTAACTCAACAGCTACAATGTATTCTTATATTACTAAGGTAATTATTTATTGTTAAAGGTTGCAGCTTAAACTGCTGGGAATATTGCCAACAAATGATCACAAACAGAAAAGTGTTTCAAAGATCTTACACTGCTGGGGAGGTGTGCTAAACCTGCTATTGAGATCAAAAGATGCCCAGTATATTAAAACTAATTAAAAATGGCATAAAGAGTTGCATTTTAAAATAAAAAAAGGTAGTAAGTATTATCTAATACTACAGAACTGATTTTTTTTTAAACCACACATGTAGGATATGGCTTTCTTGCTACATTTTGCCGAAACATCTGCTACTGTACACCTGTAGGCAATTATAGACAGATATTGGTGAATTCCTACAGTATTCAAATAAAAAAGCTGAGACGTATGCATGTATTTTGCAAACTGATACTTAGTTTTTGCTCAATTTTGCTCATATGCAAATTTCTTTTAAAAAAACGTTGCAGTACCTTTCTCTGAGTGAGACATGTTGACACAACTCTACTCAAAAGTAGGGGACACATCGGTAATTTTCAAATATAATATTAAGAGCCAGTAAAAGTAGTGGCGCATCAGTAGCGGAAGCACATAGACAAGTAATTGATGTGTGTTAGGTCAATATACCTGACCAGACCTTAGAGCAGGTAACCTTTTTGTGTACTCTACCTACTGTAGGGAGTTTTCCATCACGGCATCTGGTATATTCTTATTTGGTCTCAGATATGAGAGTGACGAGCCCGGAGTGAGAGAAAGCAGTACACACAAGATACCGATTTCTCACGACTGACATTTAATACGAAGAGAGCAGTTTTTATACACAATGCAAGGACAGAAAAAAACGTTGTCATATGTTACATATATGGATCACACATCTAAATTTACATGTAACCTTTACATATTGCCTTTTCTGTAAACCTTCAAACATTTACTGCTAAGTAATAGATATATAATGGGGTCTTATAAGGTGGTCTTGTCTTCTTGTGCAGACGACACGTTGAGCCAGCTGATCTAAAACTTAACAGAGACTAAAATATGTAACTATTTAAGTCTCTGTGTAGAATGAAGCTGACACACATTGCCTTAACCTTTTCAGGTCCTGAAGGGAACAAAACTGACAGATACATTTTTTAACCTAACAATGTGAAAAAAGGAGAATAATTGTGGAGGAATGTACACAATACTGAATAACTTTGGAATAGTACCTTTAATGTCACTGCTTCTGACAGTGAGCAATCAACAAATGTTGCTTGTGGACATTGGTGGTATCAGTAAAACATATTAAGCCCCAAGTCATTCAAGTGCAAGCATTGTAATTAAAATGGTCATTAATTGTGTAATTAATTGTCATTAAAGAGACATTGTACAGCATGTAAGATAACAGTTTACCGCAACCCCAAAGTAAAATTAATTCCTGTCTTAGTATGGAGATAATTAAAAAGATATATTTTTCTTGGACTGAACAGAATCCATTTGTCAGCATCAAGACTTAAACCTTAATTCCAATAATTGTTAAATGCCTAATTGCTAAAAAAAAAAATTATGTAACGAAATGAAAATAAAACTAGCTCTAGTGAATTGTAATAGAGCATACTGTACAGTACTGTCCCTTGTTGTCAGAGTGAAAAAGTTAAAACCTTGGCTAGTAATAGTAACAAAAAGTGGTGTCTTCACGTCGGAAGGGAGAAAATGATGCAGATGGCTGCTGAAAGAGCCCCAGTCATCACGGTGGTTGCTCTACATATGTTGTTGCAGTGTAGTCGTCCCCAGATGGCACCTAATCCTGCCCCTTCACACTGCGCACTACATAGGACAAAGAAGAATTGCACCAAGAAGGTGATTCCTCAGGGTGAAGTCTTATGTAATTCTGGCAGGCATGGGGAGGGAGGCTGGGATACCAATTTTGGACCTGTCACTGCAACATCTGTTTGAGGCATCAGCACTTATCAACTTGTCCAAAATGCTTTTCACTTGGCTCGCAAGAAAAGCCACCGCTACCACCAATATTACCCTCACACTCGTCACCCTCTTAAACAATGACTGGGGCACCTGACCCGGTCAGGCTGTCCGCAGTCTCATCACTGCCACGAGTACCTGTCCCACTCATTCCTCCTTCCTGAAATGTCTCCTGAGGCTCTGAGGAGAGGAGCTAGGCAGTGTAGCTGAGGCCAGAGACAGTGATACTGATTCCAAGCCTTATATGGGTCTCCAAATCAAGCTTGAAGTGGGCCCTGGTCTGGAATGGCTGTCGTCACCTACAGTACATCCATCTGTGGCTGCAGTTCCTGCTCACACAGCTGTTGAAGCAACAGTTGTGCTTGGGTTGAGGAAGCATTAGAAGTCACTGCAAAAACTGAGACACTAGAATCAGATGTGGATAATAAGTGACCTACTGTAGATGTGTCTGCTGTCACTGGTGCCCCCGAATTTGTCCAGTATCTGAAGAGGGGATTACACAAGCACTCCTCAAATTAAAACTAAGCAGCCAATGTGGACCTGACCTACTGCAATCTAAGTTCCTACAACTTGGTGCCCCAGCCATTGCCAAACCACTTGCTTCCCTAATCAACTCTATCTTGTCTTCAGGTCATACAGTATACCTAAGACCTGGATAACTGCCAGAGTTGTCCCAATCTTCAAAAGTGGGGACAAAAGCCCTTTATCAAACTACAGGCCAATCTCTCTTCTCCCAATACTATCCAAAGTCATGGAAAAATGTGTTCACTCCCAATTAAGCGATTACTATACCAAGACAAATTTCCCCAGCCAATTCCAATCTGGCTTTTGCCCCAAACACTCCATGGTAGCTATCGTCCTAAACATTTGTAATGAGATCCAGTGTGGAATGGAACTGGGACAACATACTGGCGCAATATTCCTAGATTTTGCAAAGGCTTTTGTTACAGTTGATCATGTTATCTTGCTAAACAAACTCCAGCAGTCTGGAATAGGGAAGCATACTTTAATCTGATTTAATTCCTACCTATCAGGTAGATCCTGACATGTGTCTATCTCGGGCACTAACTCCAACCCCTTGGATATCACCTGTGGTATCCTGCAAGGCTCTGTTCTGGGGCCCCTACTCTTCTCAGTGTTCATTAATCATCTTCCTATAGCTTGTAAGGGAGCCTCAATACACATGTATGCGGGTGAGACAATCTTATACAGTATGCACACAGCCCTAACCGCTCTGACTTTGGACACGTACTTCAATCTGACTTTTTGAGACTTGAAAATTGGATTTCCCAAAACAAACTGTTTCTAAAGAGTGACAAGACTGTAACAATGGTATTTAGGACTAAGGCTAAATTTCTAAAGCTTCCAATGAAGGAGCCACAGGTCAGAACCAACTCTAATACCATCCTAGCCTCTGTTACTAGTTTCAAATATTTGGGCATACTGCTGCGGCCGAGTTTATTCGAGCATTTGCCCGTTCTCGGCCGCAGCAGTAACCTGGCGCACGCCGGAGGGTGCCGGGCGTGCGCCGAAGCAGCGGAGGAGCGCCCTTCGATCGGGGCTTTCTTCCTCCCGCTGCCGGGTCCGCCGGGTCCCCCGGAACCCCTGCCGCCGTCCCCCACATCGCGGGACACCAGGGCTCCCTCGGGGAGCCCTGGACGCGCGTGCAGGGGGCGCAGGCACCCGATGACGCGTGACCGCGCATCAGTGACGCGCGGCACGCCGAGGGGAACTGGCCGCACTGCAATAAAACGTGTCGCCAGTGTATGGTTTGACTCCCATTTAACATTTGGGTTGCACATTGATACACTGACATCCAAAACCTATGCCAAACTAGGTGTACTTTATAGGAACAAATCCTCCCTAAGTCTGCTGGTCAGAAAGCGCATTGCACAGCAGATGCTGATGCCAATGATAGACTATGGGGACATAGTATATGGCATGGCACCCCAAACTCACCTTGGCAAACTTGATACCCTCTACAACTCAATATGCCGCTTTGTCCTCCAATGCAATTACAACACACATCACTGCAAAATGCTCAAAGAACTAGATTGGTCATCACTTGAGTCTAGGCACAAAGTTAATCTCTCCTGTCTTGCCTTCAAATACTTTCTGGGCAAGCTACCCGCCTATCTGAGTAAGCTCCTCACCCCTATCATATGTAGCACTTATCATCTGAGATCTGACTCCAAAAGACTGTTCATGGTTCCAAGTTTCAACAAAGTATCCGGCCGCTCCTCCTTGTCTTACCGTGCAACCCTACAACTGGAACAGTCTACCGGAGACTCTCACTTCTGCCCCCAGTCTACGTTCTTTCAAAACTAAAGCTGTCTCACATTTTAATCTGGTATATAACTGTTACATACACCTATAATATATATTATCTTTAACTGTGCATATAATGTATTGTATATAATGTACTTTATAACCCATTTCATTCATTGTAACTATGTATTTGTCATTATAACTCTGTGCCCAGGACATACTTGAAAACAAGAGGTAACTCTCAATGTATTACTTAAGTAATAATCCCCTCAGAACAGGGCATTACTGGCCAAGCCGAGGGACTTTAACCCAGCCAGGGCATTATTGGCCAGTAATGCCCTGTTCTGAGGGGATTACTACTATTATAAGCTAAATGTAGACTTGTTTCTTAAATAACAGACGCTTTTGTATAGTTAAATAGATTTTTTTATTAAAATAAAATGGTAAATACATGAAACCACCTCTATATATGCTTCACACACAAACACACAACAGCACACCACACACAACACAGCACCTCTACACACACAGCAGCTCTACACACACACACACACACACACACACACACACACACACACTGGAGCTCTACACAAACAACACAGCACCTCTACACACACAGCAGCTCTACACACACACACACACACACACACACACACACACTGGAGCTCTACAAACACAACACAGCACCTCTGTAGAGGGAGAGGGGGATTGGCCCGGTATTAAAGGGGTTGCACCCCATATGGCCACCCCCTGACCTCACCAGGGAGGCAAGGGGTTAACTGGACTGCAGTCCAGGAATGTGGTTTGCACCTTGCTATGACATGAAAATGTATGTTCCCCTGTTCCCATGTTTTATTATCATGTAAGTGTCTGCACCACACACACACTGGGATCCATCCGGGAGGGCAAGGGTTAATAGTTGAATAGTGATTATAGTCCTTTGTTTAATTTCCCGCCTTTTCAGGCACCATTTTGCAGAGTCCCATAGGCCGCCATTGAAGCTCCATTCATTTCAATGGCGGAGGTAGCGGTTTTGGACCTGTTTCCCTTGAAGACCAGCAGGTGGCGTCCGAGAGGAGGAGCGGTGGTTTCCCATTGTAAGTCAATGGGCCCATTGACTTCAATAGAGATTCCTCGACGGCGCTTTCCAGGAACGAGTTGGCAGCCGTCCAAACCGCAAAACCGCAAAGCGGATACAATATCTGAAAAAGAGCTTTCATCATTGTTAGTTCAAGTTCAACGACAAGTGGCGTGGGAATCTTAGGTTCTAGGGCACCCAGAAATAAAATTCTTTTTGCCCCTAGTTCCTAGGCCTCCCCTCACTTGACCACTACCGGGTCCAAGAATCCAGGACCCCCGGAAAGGGTTGTGCTGGCTGAGCGGGTCGCGCCATACGTTTCAATGGCGGCGGCAGAAGCAGCACGAGAAAACGGCTAAGTCCGAAACTCTGACAATCATAAGCCCATATCTCCGGTTCTGGAGGGTCCAGAGGGCCGTGGTTTGGGTTGCCTGTAGTCACTGTTCCGGCATGACCGCAGAACCATTCCTGACCCTCTCTGACCAACCCGACGGAGTATGGACCACCATAAAGGTTTGTGAGTTTTTCCCATAGACTTCAATGGCGGCCGTTTCCCATTGACCGGCTATGGCGGAGAAGCCCCATAGGCTTCAACGGCGGCAATGCCCCGTTGAAAGTCTATGGCGGCAGACTCCCATAGCCGCCAATGGCGGAGGTTCACCATTGAAAGTCAATGGCGGTGGAGCCTGTTGTTTTCAATGGGGAATGAGTGAAAAACTGTAATTTATTTTAAAGCGGAGAATTTTGTAATAAAATAAGAAACGGTTTATGTGGTATTTGCATATCTCCGGTTCTGAAGGTCGCAGCGGGCTGAAACTTGTACCCTATAGTGTCCCAGTTCCGGCATTAAGGTCTGGGGAGTTTGGACCCGCTGGACCTAACGGAACCGGTTATTTTAATATGCTTGTGTATTAACCATCATAGTGTATTTCAAAGCGGGGACAAAAGCCTGCGAAGATTCCTGCCCACTAAGGAATGCAAATGGTATGGGGGGCGACCCAAAATCTAGGAACCAGGCCCTGATCAAAAGACTCAGCCACTCTAACTGTTTACATGAGGGCGGAGAAGCGTGAAGCTGGAGTGTTTTGTGGGTGTTATAACTCACACTTACAAACAAAGAGTATCCTGCCAGATATCCCATCTGGTAGACTGGCAGGCACCCCTGATTTAGATGTGGGGCTACAGAAATGAGACCCCCAGAGTCCGAGTACGCATGGGCCAACTAGCTGGGGGTCATGGGTTAAACTGTGTTCCCACGTTAGAGATTGGGTACAGGTAATTGTTCTCCAATAGCCTGTACTCAATGTTAAGAATAGGGCTACAAAGATATATAAACTGTTGTCAACCCTACAGTCTTGGTCTTCTGATTACATCTTGATTGATACCTGATTGCTGGAGAATTGCTATCTGATACTTCTTCATTCCAAACCCTAAGTAAGTGTTACATTCTTGTCTGTTAATTGTACTATATTGCTGTGTTCACCTATCCAAGGAATAAATATACTTTATTATATCTAAGCCTCGTTCAGTTCAACCCAGTTATTTGGTGTATATTATATCTTGTCATAAGTTACCGTGACAAGCTCTACACACACACAACACAGCAGCTCTACACACACAACACAGCAGCAATACACACACACACACAAACAACAAAGCAGCTCTACACACACAAACTCTGCTGCTACACACACATGCTACACCCATAAACACTGCTGCTGACACACACACACACACACACACACACACACTGGAGCTCTATACACACACACATCAGCTCTACACACACACAAACTGCTGCTACACATACAACAGCACAACACAACACACACATCAGCTCTACACACACACAATCTGCTGCTACACATATAACAGCACAACACAACACACACACACACACACATACACACACACTGCAGCCACAATAAAAAATGCAGCCACTTTCTAGACTTTGCACACCCCCCCCCACCTCTACACACAACACAGCACAACACAGCACCTCTACACACACCCCACACACATACACTGCACCTCTATACACAACACAGCACCTCTACACACACACAACATACATACACACACAACATACACACACACAAAACTGCACCTCTATACACAGCACCTCTACACACAACACAGCACCTCTACACACAAACACACACACACACACACACAAACTGCTGGTACACACACATGCTTCACCAAACACTGCTGCTGACACTGACACATACACACACTGGAGCTCTATACACACACACACACACACACACACACACACACACACACACACACACACACACACACACACACACACACACACACACACAGCACCTCTACACAGATCTACAACAGCACAGCACACACACACACTGATACTGACACACTTACACACAAACTGCAGCCACAAAGAAACTGCAGACAGCCACTTACTTATTTGCTTTGCAGACTCCCCCCCTCCCCTCCAATTCAACTGAATCTGCTCAGAAAATCTCAGTCAGCTCGGGAGGGGGAGGAGTCAACCCGTGGCTGATACGTCCTGACCAATCCCCTGCCCTGTCTCAGAGCTGTTATTTCAATCAGACGAATCCCCTGCCCTGTCTCAGCTGTTCTGAAAGCTGATTGGCTGGAAATAAACACATTGAAAACTACACATTCTGCTGCTTAAATTCCAGGCATTACTGATTGGATAATGCCCGGAATTTTAACCAATCAGAGAGCAGGGTTTTCAAATAATGCCCTGAATTTTACTGCTTTAGCCTATAATTCCTGGTAAAACATTTTTTTTAAATAAATAAATAAATAATTGGAAATCAGGAAGCGAAGATGGCAGAACAGGAGAGACAGACTTCAGCTACAGAGAAAATAGCTGCTACTTTAACAGAGAAGCACTGCATTTTTCAAGATGGAATAGCTGTGTTGAGGGGAGCAGCTCCATGCAGTCAAGCAGCCAACACAGAGCAGGAAAGTCTGCAGGACACAGTACCTCCATCTAATAGCAGCCGGGGCCCACTGTACATGAGGAGACTGGAGGAAAACATCCGCTGCAACATCAACATCGTCATCACACCCGCCCAAGAATGGTTGTAAATAATTGTAAATTAACAGATGACAATAAATATTTGTCAACAAATGTGTAGTTGGTATTATATTTAGGCATATAAATGTGTGTTTAAGAAATCACTATGTTATTTTGAATCAATAATGCTTTGCAAATCAATTAGAAACATGTTTAAAGTAGGAAACAGCCAAAGGGACCTATTCAGTAAACTTCGATAAATTGAGCATTACCAATCCAGTTTGCATGTTCCTACGGAAAGCTATGAAATTTGTGTAAAAACGGTATTCACTAAGAAAAATTACCATTTTTTAGCATTTGTTTAAAAAATGCCAAACTGCACTAATTTGTATTTGCTTAACGAGCGAAATGTCCTTGATGTTTAGTCTGGAAGAGCTGCATCTCCTTGAACAGTTCCCCCCCCCCCCCCCCGCACCCTCTCACTGCAGTCCCGACAGTCGCCGGGCCCCCGCCACTGCCAGCCACCGGCATGCTACAGATTAAATCAATTTGTTTTGAAGCGCCGTCGCCGTCACTATAAGCGCAGCCTAAGAAAGACACATATTAGGATCTTCCTGATAATTAAGAGGAAAAAACAGTTTAACGTATGTAATCTAATACTCGTTTGCTGGAGATTGTTTAACATAATAGCGTGGTCAAATGTATCAAAGGTCTTTTCAAAATCTAGGAATATTGCAGCAGTCAACTGTCCTTGATCCATTCCATACTGAATCTCATTGTCCATTTTTAAGAGGGTCGTTGCTGTGGACTGATTTGGTAGGAAGCCAGATTGGAAGTGACTAAGCTTAGCTGGGAATGAACACATTTTCCTTGAGTTTGGATAATAAAGGTAGAATAGAGATTGGTCTGCAGCTGGAGACAATGTTTTTCTCACCACTTTTGAAACAGGGATAACTCTGGTGGTTTCTTAGGCCTTAAGAATTTGTCCAGGAGACAAAATAGAGTTGATTATGGAGGCAATTGGTTAAGCAATGATGGGGGCACAACATGTAGGAACTTAGTGCACTAGGTATGGGCTTCTGGATTAAGGTTGCATTTGTGTCTTGATAATAAGGAAGTAGCATACCCCACAAAGTATTCATTGAATGTGTTGGTAATGGCTGTAAAATGCCCTTTTTGCAGATGACTTGCTTCTATTTGTAACTAAGAGAAGCATTCCAAAAGTCTGCAGCATTATAGAAAATTATACTGTAGCTCATTTTCAAGGTACAAGATTAATTTTGAAAAATAAGCGTTATTACAATTAAACCAGATTAATGTTAATATAAAAAATACATTATGTACTCATATTAAGTTTAAGATGGCAAAAAATAATATTAAATACCTTGGAATATATTTCTCAGACAAAATTAAAAAGTTATTTTTATTTAACTACCCACCAATATTCAAGAAATGTGATAAACTTCTAGAGTCATGGGAAAATCTGAATATTTCATTGTTAGGAAGATGTGCAGTGATCAATTCTTTTTCCGAACCTGGTATATACAATGCAAATGCTCCCATTATTGATACTGTAACGGGAGTAATCCCTGTTCAAGTAATGTGCCTTTAATCTGGCAGTGTGGTGGTTAACTGCTGGTAGTCAATTAATAAACACCACCTGCCTGATTGCTTACAAAAGCCTGTCTGTTGAGACAGGAAGTGACTCCTTAGCTCTGACTGAGAGCTGACCTTTGGAGACAGCACATGTCTTGAGCTCTGCCCAACATAGCTGATTGCAAGACACCAAACAAGACTTCTAAACCTGGATGCTGATATTTTCTGCGTACATCAAAACAGTGGAATAGGTGCATTTAGTGTGTTTCACACAAGTTACCACTCAGCAGCTGTTATCAGAAGAGTCTGCAGCTTGCTTCTCTCAGCGGGGGCGCTACGTTGGTTCAGGAGCAGGATTAATGTCCAAAACCCCTCATCCAGCAGTACATCGCTCCCAAGGGGATTTCCCTTTACAGCAACCACGCTCCGTTGCAGGTATTGGTGCTTGGTGGGACCGCTCGCGCTTCCAAGCCGTCTGGTGCAGCTCGTGTAACTCAGCGAGCAGATCCACTGTACGGGGGTAAGACCTCAGCTCTGCAAGGGTACACTCGGCGTGCCACGTTGTCGCTCCGTCACGGGATACTGCGTGATGACGTCACAGTCTCCGCAGCAGCGAGGGAACCGGCAGGGAGGCAGTCAAAGTCTCTCAAAGTCTCTCATATGCCCAAAATTACCACTGGGAGTAATACTAGAGAAGAAAAGAAATTTCGGCGGTCACAGCAAACGAAGGAGCTCAGCCATGAATAAATAAAATCACTATTTAATCAAACTTGGTGCTGGACATTACAGGGATTCACCTTCTCTGACGCGTTTCATTCCGCAAGGAACTTTATCAAAGGGAGTAATACTAGCAGGGTGAAGCCAATGGAGGCAATGGCAATATTAAGGCACTAGATAAAAATCATCCAACATGTTTCGTAGAATAAACTACTTCTTCAGGGAATAATTTAGCCATTACCCAGAGGTCTTAAGTACCTAACAAAGATGTCTCATTGGTCAAACAATTAAAAATGTACCAATCATCTAGACTAGGTAATGGTTAAAGTGTTAGGGAAGATGAAATCATTACTTTTAAAACAACAACTTTATTAACTACATACATAATAAAAAGATTTTATAAACATATAAACTAAACCTAGCATAAATAATTAAAAACATGCTGGAATAAAAGAAACACAATATTAGTACTAAAATAGATAGTATCAAAAAATACATATAAAAGATGCAACTAGAAGTAACAATATAAATACGTATAGACAATAGAACAGAGCAGGGAAAACAGAGATGCATAGATCAGTGATATCCCTTGGGTTTAAGTGGAGAAGGGGGCTAGACATTTTTTTTAAATAAAAAGTCCTCTTAATAAAGTGCCCAGATGTCAACATCCTCATTTAACCCCTTAGGGGACATAGTATCTAACTTGTGTATCCAATATGTCTCCTTAGATGATAGTGTTTTAACTCTGTCCCCACCTCTTCTATTTACAGGAATAAACTGAATCCCCTTAAAAGTGAGACTGGACGGATCTTTGTTGTGGTGTATTGGGATCACATCTAGACACTAAACCACGGTTTATCTATAGGAGAGCCAAAAACATTAAAAATTTGCTAGCACCTAGTGATGTTTTTTTTAAGTAAAAACACTACAGTACAAAAGAACTGGTTAGGGCCTAAACCAAAAGGCAATTATATTTGTGGTAAGTGTAGTATTTGTAAGTACCAACATCCTGACAAAAATACTTTTAATTCTAAAAACACACAAGAAGTTTTTAATATAGATGACTTTATTTTATGTACATCTACACACATTGTTTACTTATTGGAATGTGCGTGTGGACATCAGTATGTAGGCAGAACCAAATGCAGCCTTAAAGTTCGTATCCAGGAACACGTCAGAAATATAAAAAACGGTTTTGAAAAATACAGTGTTTCCAGACACTTTTTATTACACCACAACAAAGATCCGTCCAGTCTCACTTTTAAGGGGATTCAGTTTAGAGTGTGGGGGGTGCTGAGCCACCCCCTGTGTTTATAGCAGCAGACGCCTCTACAAATACACGGTTATGTGATATAATTTTCTTCATATATACACCCTCACTGTGGTTATTGTGGTTTATTTCTTGGTCACTTATTTATGTGGTTTAGTCACTGCACTATATTTATATGCTAAATTCTGGGTTAGATAGTAGCGCACAGTATTTTCTCTGTTTTTCACGTGGTTTATACCTCGGAATACCCATGTCATGGCGGGGAATTTCTTCCAACCGTACCGCCTTAAGACGCGAGCGCAGGCGAGTGGAGAAAATGGCATTTTAGAGTTCTCGTTTTTAAACACCTGAAATTGACACAGTAGCACAGTACTGTACACATTACAATTCATGCATTGCATTTAATTGCACATAATCCATGAAATTCAAACAAAGTAACCGCGATAAACACGTGTGTTTGGTGTGACTGGCAGCGTTAATGCCGTGTGGAGTACAGCAGCGCACACGAAAACGGCTCCGTGATTTGTTTCAATAACGGCCGCTGCATCTGTATACTACAGAATTGATATTAGGAAAGAATAACTATATTAAGGGTGAATAAGAAAGAATTGTTTGAGCCACACTCTGTTGCCCTCCTTCATGGAAAGGCATGGACAAAAGAGTTTCCTGATATCTCTACTATGGATACTATTTAAAAATGTCATGAATCAAATCTTAAAACTGTCTGTGAAGCATCACTACAAGAAGTGCAACTTAAACTAATAAACAGGGCCTCCATTTCTCCATGACAGAGAGCTCATATACTGTACTGTAACTAAAAAGGAAGAAGGGTCTTGTGTAATGTGCAAACAGAGGAAAGTGGATTTCAAACACGGCATTTGGGAGTGTGGCAAAATCTCAAGATTCTGGAATGAAGTAGTTCAGTTTATTAATAATACTCTCAAGTGTAGATTGGAAAAATCTTATCTTGCATTATTATTTGGGAATTTTGAAAAACAAAAAGATAAAGTAAATAAGCAATTATTCCCGAAATTAGTAATAGTAATAGTGCCCTTGGCAAAAGAAGCTTATTTTAAGGAATTTTTAAAACCATATGCTGACAACAGAACCCAAATCGGAATTAATAATATCGATAACGTTATACAGTATGATTGAAGAGATGCAATAAAAGATCTAGTGAAAGGAGTTAAAAAGTTCTATACTAAATAGAGGAATTATTTGGAACGTCTCTCGGCAATGCAAAAAGTACAGTTAATAAAGCTTTTTGAGGGATCAAGGTGGGTTCTATTAAAACAGATGATAAAGTAGAAGGGGTGTATATACAAGCAATAACATAGATACTAGTGCTCAGCCAGTCATCAATGGGTTAAGAGGAATTTATAGGAATATGTTATGTAACGGTGTTTCTGACCTGCCTGACCCACCCAATCTCACATTGGCCCCTGTGGTCTAACCGGTCCCCATTACATGGTCGTGTCTGGGGATGCACCTGTCGGCAACAGAACTCCTGAGTCTCCCACATGATGGTGTTTGGGGATTGTCAACCAGACAGGCAGCTGCGGTAGTGTGTGTGCGAGTCCTACCTACATACAGTGCAGCGCCTCCACCTCATCAGGATCTCTGCGTCCGCATGGAGATGGTCCTGATGAGGAACTCCTTCCAGGTGGTGCCTTCCGCTGGAGAGTAACTTCATTGAGGGCGTGGCCACAGCTTTCACGCCATGGTTGAAATTAGGGGAGGGTCACACAAGTTGATAGGATAACCCAGCACTGGGGCTGAGCTCGTCACTGTCCATGAGGGCGCGGCCACAGCTTTCACGCCATACCTCCCATCAGGGTGGGGTTTTCCTTTTGGCGCCACTCCAGCCAATTCTCTGCAAGCTTTGCATTTGCAGCATTTTCTGCAATCGGCCCACACGGTCTCCCAGGGAAGCGGGAGCTGCCATCTTGGTTGGCCCGGCTGTTCACAATCGCAATTGAGGTAGATTGTTGTACAGCGTGTGCCTGCTGGCACACAGTCCCTTCACTCCCACACATCACAATGTCCTCCATACTGTCCTCAGGGGTAGTACCCCGCGGTCCTAGGCAGGACCAAAACGGCGTGGCCACAGCGTTGGCGCCACTCCACAGCAGGCTCGTAAGAGTCGTCTCCGTAGCTTGCTCTTCATTAGGACACACACCACGTGCGCTCTCCCCGTCTGCCTCCGTCCGCCATCTTGGACCTTCCACACCGCGCGGATCCTCCATTCTTGCGGTCGCCATGTTCATCTTGTTATTGTATATACTGTTATTGTACATGGAGCTCCTCTCTGCGGGGCAGCTGCCATACCGATACAATAAAGATTGCCCGATGCACCACCTTGTGTACCTAATGTAGGCCGGACTCATGTTGCACTACCTCAGGCTAGGCTCACTCTCTCTGTGTATGCTGTTCCCTCCTCTCTCTCCAATCTGTGCTCTCAGCGGTAAGTGGTCTGGAATGGGCTAGAGTACTCTGGCTTCTCCATGCAGTACTGGGGCGTCTACCTGTGTTGGTCAGCCTAGCGCAGACCCTCTACAGGATTCCTGACCTCATTAACAGGCTATCCCTTTAGGCATCCTACCAACTAGCACTACCTCAAGGTGACTAGGGCAGCTATAGCCCTGCTCTAGACTCCCACTCCTCTCAGGTCCCCAGGTCGTCCCTGCGGTCTGACAACTCCATCAGCTCCCCTGACTACCCCTGGGTTCCATCCAAACACAGCACTGACTGGCAGCATACACTCTCCTGTTTCCCAGTGTGCCTAGCCTGTCCTGTTGACAGGTATCTCAGCAGCACCTCCAAATGTAACGGTGTTTCTGACCTGCCTGACCCACCCAATCTCACATTGGCCCCTGTGGTCTAACCAGTCCCGATTACATGGTCGTGTCTGGTGTTGCACCTGTCAGCAACAGGACTCCTGAGTCTCCCGCATGATGGTGTTTGGGGATTGTCAACCAGACAGGCAGCTGAGGTAGTGTGTGTGCGAGTCCTACCTACATACAGTGCAGCGCCTCCACCTCATCAGGATCTCTGCGTCCGCATGGAGATGGTCCTGATGAGGAACTCCTTCCAGGTGGTGCTTTCCGCTGGAGAGTAACTTCAGTCTCACACAGTGGAGTTGACTTAGAACTGGGCATCTTTATTGCAGTTGGTATGGGCAAACTGCCCCTCACAGCTAGCTGCTTAGCCGATCATGATCTGTACTTTCCCTTCCAAAGGTCTGCCCTCTCAATGGAGTTGGATCACCTCTCCCTTCAGGGAGATCACCACCTGTGACAGTGTTTCTGACCTGCCTGACCCACCCAATCTCACATTGGCCCCTGTGGTCTAACCGGTCCCCATTACATGGTCGTGTCTGGTGGTGCACCTGTCAGCAACAGGACTCCTGAGTCTCCCACATGATGGTGTTTGGGGATTGTCAACCAGACAGGCAGCTGAGGTAGTGTGTGTGCGAGTCCTACCTACATACAGTGCAGCGCCTCCACCTCATCGGGATCTCTGCGTCCGCATGGAGATGGTCCTGATGAGGAACTCCTTCCAGGTGGTGCCTTCCGCTGGAGAGTAACTTCAGTCTCACACAGTGGAGTTGACTTAGAACTGGGCATCTTTATTGCAGTTGGTACTGCTGCGGCCAAGTTTATTCGAGCATTTGCCCGTTCTTGGCCGCAGCAGTAGCCTGGCGCGCGCCCGAGAGTGACGGGCGCGCGCCGAAGCAGCGGAAGAGCGCCCTCCGATCGGGGCGCTCTCCCTACCGCTGCCGGGTCCGCCGGGTCCCCCGGAACCTCCTGCCGCTGTCCCGCGATCGCGGGACACCAGGGCTCCCTCGGGGAGCCCCTGGACGCGCGTGCAGGGGGCGCACGCTCCCGAAGACGCGTGACCGTGCGTCTATGACGCGCGGCACGCCGAGGGGCGGCCACTAGCAAGCCGGGAAATCTCCCGGCTTGCGGTACCGGCCACACTTTAATAAAGTGTGTCGGTAGTGTATGGGCAAACTGCCCCTCACAGCTAGCAGCTTAGCCGATCATGGTCTGTACTTTCCCTTCCAAAGGTCCGCCCTCTCAATGGAGTTGGATCACCTCTCCCTTCAGGGAGATCACCACCTGTGCCAGGTCCCTGGACACAGTGTAGGCCCGGCCAGCCTTGCTGCTGCTGGCCCCTGAGTTAGAAATGTGTCACTAGTTAAATCACTAGTGAACACCTCAGCCTTGTAGAACACACTTGACACACTAACTTTGGGCAGTGCGGTGTCTCATATACCTCAGGAACAGGCACATCTCTGATGTCACTAACGGTGGACTCAGAGCATGTTACCACTCCCCTTGAATACATATGACACCTCATCAGGGTGTGAGGGCAAACCTCCATGATTGATGATGGCAACCCTGTAACTTACCAGGCGTACTGCCAGCATGAGAGAAAACTGTATGCCATTTTACAGCATGGCTACAGTTATATAATGGATACTGTTACATTTACTGAAAGCAAAATGTACACTGCTTTTTTTCTGTCTGTTGTTGTACGTGTATGATTTAATTTTGTATAATTTGAAATATAATTTAATGTTTGCTAAAGTGTTGCCAGGGAGATATACTTGATGTTGTACACTACCGACACACTTTATCACACTGCGGCCAGATCCGCAAGCCGGGAGATTTCCCGGCTTGCTAGTGGCCGCCCCTCGGCGTGCCGCGCGTCATAGACACGCGGTCACGCGTCTTCGGGAGCGTGCGCCCCCTGCACGCGTGTCCAGGGGCTCCCCGAGGGAGCCCTGGTGTCCCGCGATCGCGGGACAGCGGCAGGGGGTTCCGGGGGACCCGGCGGACCCGGCAGCGGTAGGGAGAGCGCCCCGATCGGAGGGCGCTCTTCCGCTGCTTCGGCGCGCGCCCGTCACTCTCGGGTGCGCGCCAGGCTACTGCTGCGGCCAAGAACGGGCAAATGCTCGAATAAACTTGGCCGCAGCAGTATCTCATTATAGAGAAATGGTATAAGTTGTAACATTTTTGTTATGAAAAATAAAGAAAAATAGTATGGAAAAATAAAAAAAAGGCTCCCTGAGCTACTGTAAGGCAGAATAATAAGCCTGGAAAATAATCAATGTGCACCATGTGTGTATAACAAATGATACATTACAGTGGGTTATTTACAGATGTGGCAGACGCAATTGCACCTGTTTTTCCGCATAATATTGTGTCGCGTGGTTTATCGCTCAATTTACCGCAGATCCATTGCTACAAAAGGAACTGCAGGTAACATCATTAGATTGCCAAGTACAATAATGTGTGCTGTATCAAAGTCTCTAAAATACGATACTGGAACATCACTGATAAAAAAAAACATTTCACTCTATGTCACAAAGAAATTAAGCGATTTCAATTGCAATTTTTTTTCTTGTTCCAATGTACACGGGGTTGCCACCTCTCCGGGTTTCACCCGGAGACTCCGGGTTTGGCATCCCCTTCTCCGGGCTCCGGGTTTGTCCCTGAAATCTCCGGGTGGGCGGGTTGTTGCAGACAGGGCAGCACAGTAAGTGACTTCTCATTGCTACATCACTCACAGATCCTCTGCATTTCTCACGGGACTATCTGTGTGCACTTCACTGCCTACTACATCCGGGTCACAGCCCTATGCTCTACTGCACATGCTCACATGTTGGGGATCATGGGAGTTGTAGTTTTTATTAGACAAGATAGATTGACACATAAGCTTCACAGTAACATTCGAAACCCTGCTAGAGAACACACACCACCCCATGTATCTTACCTCCTCTCTCCCTTCTCCCCTCCTCTCTCTTCTCCCCCCCTCTCTCTCTTCTCCCCTCTCTCTCTTCTCCTCCCCCTCTCTCTCTTTTCCTCCCCCCCTCTCTCTCTCTTCTCCTCCCCCCTCTCTCTCTCTCCTACCCCCTCTCTCTCTCTCCTCCTCTCCCTCTCTCTCTTCTCCTCCCCCTCTCTCTCTTCTCCCCCCCTCTCTCTCTCTCTTCTCCTCCCCCCCTCTCTCTCTCTCTTCTCCTCCCCCCTCTCTCTCTCTTCTCCTCCCCCCTCTCTCTCTGTCTTCTCCCCCCTCTCTCTCTGTCTTCTCCTCCCCCTCTCTCTCTCTTCTCCTCCCCCTCTCTCTCTCTTCTCCCCCTCTCTCTCTTATCCCCCTCTCTCTCTTCTCCCCCTCTCTCTCTTCTCCTCCCCCCCTCTCTTCTCCTCCCCCCTCTCTCTCTTCTCCTCTCTCTCTTCTCCTCCCCTCTCTCTCTCTCTTCTCCTCCCCCCTCTCTCTCTCTCTTCTCCTCCCCCCTCTCTCTCTCTTCTCCTCCCCCCTCTCTCTCTTTCTTCTCCTCCCCCTCTCTCTCTCTTCTCCTCCCCCTCTCTCTCTCTTCTCCCCCTCTCTCTCTTCTCCCCCCTCTCTCTCTTCTCCCCCTCTCTCTCTTCTCCTCCCCCTCTCTTCTCCTCCCCCTCTCTTCTCCTCCCCCCCTCTCTCTTCTCCTCCCGCCCTCTCTTCTCCCGCCCCCTCTCTCTTCTCCCCCCCTTCTCTCTCTCTTCTCCTCCCCCCCTCTCTCTTCTCCTCCCCCCCTCTCTCTTCTCCTCCCCCCCTCTCTCTTCTCCTCCCCCCCCTCTCTCTTCTCCTCCCCCCCCTCTCTCTTCTCCTCCCCCCCTCTCTCTTCTCCTCCCCCCCTCTCTCTTCTCCTCCCCCCCCTCTCTCTTCTCCTCCCTCCCTCTCTCTTCTACTCCCCCCCTCTCTCTTCTCCTCCCCCCCTCTCTCTTCTCCTCCCTCTCCCTCTCTCTTCTCCTCCCCCCCCTCTCTCTCTTCTCCTCCCCCCTCTCTCTTCTCCTCCCTCTCCCTCTCTCTCTTCTCCTCCCCCCTCTTCTCCCCCTCTCTCTCTTTACAGTAAAGCTGCTTCAGTTCCTCCCTTTTGATAGCAATGAGGTAACCTTGTCTTTGTTAAATTAACTCAAGTAAAGTAAACTGAGATAAAACATTGTAATAAATTAATATTGATCAGTGACGACTCTGTCTGCAACAATTGTCATCAGCGTTAGTTATAAATAATAGAAATGATGTAAGGTATAATTCCATATACCATTAACGCAGCAATAGTGCCCGCAATAGCAGTCTCCCGCCATCTCCCCCTGCAACTACTGTCAATATGGCTGCGCGGCGTCAAATGGCGCTGTGTTGCCATGCCAACGGGAACGTCACGTGACGTAACAGCATCACGTGATGCTCGTTGCCATGACAATGAGACGCCACATGATGTCGCGACGCCATGCGGTGCCACGTTGTCATGGCAACTTGACGCCGCGTGACGGTACATAGCATCCCGTTGTCATGGCAACACAGTGTCATTTAAAAAAAATAAATCTCCAGGTTGACCGTCAGTCGAAGGTGGCAACCCTGAATGTACAGTATATATCAATCTCCTGAACCTGCTGATCTCTCTCAATTATCCTTGACTGCATTTGCTAGTGTTTGTATCATAGTGATATTTCTTACAATTCAACAAGTCTCTTATGGTAGGATCTTTTTTTTACACCACCTCAAATGTAGATAAAAGATAGTAGAAACATTATACATCCAATTTTATAGCCCTGCAAATGATGCAGTGTGGTTAATTTGCATCCAGAGACCTTTTATACCTTCTAGTACCAAGAAATGCATGATCTAAATTACTTTTAGTACCAGTTTAACAGCAAAAATTATCACCTTTGAAGCTTGTTAGAACTCTAAAAGGCCATATTTACCAAGTGAGGTGCTGAGTATAAGAAACCCCCATATAACTTGCAGCTTAATGTTGCTCAGTAAATATCGCGCTTCATCCAAATTTACTAAGCAGTGCTACTCCATAACACACCCTACAACATGTATTAGTAATATGGACTCATTTAAGTGAATGGACCACAAGGTGCCTTCCAGCGGGGTGCTTATGGAGAAGCCCTTCTTAGTACATATGGTCCTCTCTCTCTAAAAATATACAAAAGAAAATAAAGGGACATCCAATGTAATGGGAAGAATAAAGATATTCACAAATTGTGTTAGGAATTCATTGCCCATTTTGTTCAACTGCTCTCACATATGAGATTCAATCTGTTTTTGTTTACCAATTATGTTTAAGGTGTTGGATTTTGTTTGAAAATGCTGAATCACACAGCGTGATAATTATATTATTAAGCAGCTCAGTGTGGAGATAAGGATTAAGGCAATGTCTGTTTTTGTTTGTAGGTGTGATAGCTCCTCGCCAGTCCGGAAAGAAAAGAAGAAGAAGAGTGGCAAAAAGCACAAAAGGGACAGGTACCATTGCGCACATCCTTGTACATTAGTTAATGGGAGACACATATTTACTAGGTGGTGCTATGCCATAATGCATCTTTCAGGCGTTTACCCACCATTTAGTTGAATGGGCTGTAAGGTACTTTTTTTTAGCACCAGAAGGTTTCTTTTGGGATAACACTACTTATTAACAGAGTTGATCCGAAAAAGGACCAGAAAGGGGACTCAATGTTTATCTATAATAGATGGACCAACCATGGTCCAACAGACAAGTGCTGTATATAGGTCAATGGATTTTTCCTATAGAGACCGGAAAAGCCAGGAGCAAAATAATAAAGTTTTATTTAAATTGGTTTAGGTTAAAAAAACACACATCACATTCATACATTAAAAAGACCCCATTCTGTAGTGGCTAAATGTATAGTATATTCAAGGTAAGTATCTATAGGTTGTTGTCTGATAAGGCGTCTATTTATTATCATTCAATTATTTTGCAGGCAAGCAGGTTTGTATTAGTACTTTATAACTCTATTTGACAAAATATTACAGTCAATCCAAGTAAATGTCAAAGTTCCTACAGACTTAATCACAAATATATGTAAACATAAATGTTCAAATCATCCATGTGGAATGGTTCCACTATATTACAGTCTATGTTACTGGCTCAGGAGCACTCACGTGTTTAGACCCTAAAAGTATAGGTAAACGTCTGAGTATCATTGAAATAACAATATTGTCTCACAAATAAAGACCAAACATGCTTGTAGCTGCTATCGTAAAATATATAGTGGTGTCTGGAATCTTTGCCACTAAACAGTAGCAGTAGCACCGATAACGTAGGGAATAGGAGAGAAAACACATGAGAGGCTCCGTTGGTAATACAAGCCTGACTGCTAGGGGTGTCCTTCTGCTGCCTGTAAGAAAAGACGCTGCCACTTCTGATGACGTCACGAGTGACGTCGTACGTCCCGACGATCGTTTCGCATGGGCTACACGCTTCTTCAAGAGCCAGTAATATAGACTGTTATATACTGTAGTGGAAGCCATTCCACATGGATGATTTGAACATTTATGTTTACATATATTTGTGATTAAGTCTGTAGGAACTTTGACATTTACCTGGATTGACTGTAATATTTTGTCAAATAGAGTTATACAGTACTAATACAAACCTGCTTGCCTGCAAAATAATTGAATGATAATAAATAGACGCCTTATCAGACAAAAACCTATAGATACTTACCTTGAATATCCTATACATTTAGCCACTACAGAATGGGGTCTTTTTAATGTATGAATGTGATGTGTGTTTTTTTAACCTAAACCAATTTAAATAAAACTTTATTATTTTGCTCCTGGCTTTTCCGGTCTCTATAGGCAAAATCCATTGACCTATATACAGCACTTGTCTGTTGGACCATGGTTGGTCCATCTATTATAGATAAACATTGAGTGCTATAGATAGGGGGAATCCCTTTTCTGGTCCTTTTTCGGATCAACTCTGTTAATATGTTTGTACTATTCCCCTAAAGCACCTATGTTTTAATTTCTCCTATTCAACGTTCATGGGCTGAGCGGCCTTATCTCCTTTATATCTGATAACACTACTTAGTAAATATGGATCTACAGCGTTATAAAATGTAGAATTTACTTGATAGGAAGACAGAGACTTACAGTACTTACAAAAGTGATTAATATATATTAAACATAATACACTAAAGCGCTAACTTAGGCGGGTCATGGAAGTGCAGATATAGACAACAAAATTAAAATGTGACAAAAAATGCAGTGTGCTGAGCGTAGTATGTCTTAGGCTGCGGCCCCGCTGGCGCTGACCGCGCTCATGCGTGAGTAGTGATGTCACTAACTCTCCAAGCATGAGCGCAGGGGGGTTGCATGGGGGGGCCTATTGAGCGCGCTTCGAACACTCTTTTTTTGACTTCCCAAGTGCCAAGCTTGGGAGAGTGTGCGTGCCCGAACACCACGTGAGCGGGGACGTGAGAATTCACTTTGCACAAAGTGAACTCGGCAAGCGCCACCTGCTCAGCACTAGCGGGGATGCAGCCTTATACTTAGACTTCCATGAGGATATATAATGTGGTGTTAGTAGATAAAGAATCAAATATTCAGGTCAGGAAAAATGTGAACTCAGTGCTACTAAAACAGAAAATCTGTGCCATACTGTGCTTAATATTTCCCTATTCTAAGTGACTGCTACAGTCTGAGGTCCCACACTCAGTCCTCAATGGAAATAATAGTAAACAGAATAGACTGAAGCGCTAAATTAGGTAGGTCCTAGAAGTGCGTATATAGTCAAAAAATTCACGTGAATAAAAAGGCAGGTTGTTGAGTGTAGAATGTCTTATACTTAGACTTCCGTGAGCATATATAACTAGTGTCAGTAGATAAATAATCAAATCTTCAGACCTTGCAGTGATAGGGTGTCTACAAGTGAAACAAATCAGAACATAGTGAAGTACTGTTAAAATATTTACTGCACAAATAGTAAAAAGCCACTTACAATTTGGCAGATAAAATAAGCATGTTCGGGACAAGTCCCAGCATAGATGGCAACAAGGGATCAGGATGCAGCAGCAGAATACCGGACTCCGGGTGGAGAGCAGAGTGATGTTTACATGGCATGTCTTGTCCCTCAGCCCTCACCTTCCCTGTTTCCCTGTCTCAGCCGATTATGTCAGAGAGCGACACGGCTGTTGGGTGGTGCTGCCACTATTCTGAACGATTACAACAAACGTAGATGTGATGTGTTGCCTCCACTGGTTGATAGGATCTGTTCGTGAGTCCCAGTCCAGAGAATTAACCGTAAGCTTTTCACTTTTGCCAAGCTTTTTTAGGGGTGACGACCTTTGTCTGTGGCTTTCCCTATGTATAGGTAACCTAATGGTCACATAGTTACATAGTTGATGAGGTTGAAAAAGGCATACGTCCATCTAGTGCAACCTATGCTAAATTTAGACATACTTTATCCTCTACGGTATTTGTACTTACAGCATATTGATCCAGAGGAAGATAAACAAACAACCCCAGTGAAATATCATCTAATGATATCTCATAAGGGGAAAAATACATTCCTTCCTGACTTCAATATTCACAATTAGAATACTCCCTCGACCGACCTCCTTCCCATGTTTACTTATTGGGTATATCCCTGTATACATTTCTTTTCTAAAAAGATGTTCAACCTTTTATTGAACATATCTATTGTATCTGCCATTACAGTCTCCATGGGTAATGAATTCATAATTTTAACTGCTCTTACTGTAAAGAACCCTTTTCTTTGTTGCTGGTGAAAGCTCCTTTCCTCCAAACTTAAGGCATGACCCTGTGTCGTTTGCCCTGCCCGTTGGATGAATAGTTCTTTTGAAAGTTCCTTGTATTGTTCCTAAATATATTTGTATATAGTGATAATATCCCCTCTTCGACGCCTCTTTTATAATGTAAACAAATCTAATTTAGTTACCTCTCCTCATAAATCAGATTATTCATCCCCTTTATTAGTTTAGTGGCTCTTCTCTGCACTCTCTAGTTCCATAATGTATTTTCTAAAGAGTGGTGCCTAACATTGTACTCCATATTCAAGGTGTGGTCTTACTAATGCTTTATAAAGGGGCATAATTATGTTTACTTCCCTTCCATCCATTGCCCGTTTAATGCTAGAGAAGATCTTGTTTGCCTTTGCAGCCACTGCATGATTTTTGGCACTATTGCTAAGCCTGCTGTCGACAAGCACTCCTAAATCCTTCTCCATCAAGGATTCTCCTAATTTATCCCCATTTAATTAAGTTGCCTGTTTATTCTTGTTTCCCAAATGCATAACCTTACATTTATCTGTATTCAATCTTATTTGACATTTACCTGCCCAAGTGTCCTGTCTATCCAAGTCCTTCTGGAGAGAAATTATATCCTGCTCTGATTCTACTACCTTACACAATTTAGTACCATCAGCAAAGATGGAGACTTTGCTTTCTATGCAATTTTCAAGGTCATTAATAAACAAGTTAAAAAGCAGGGGTCCCAGTACCGAACCTTGAGCTACTCCACTCACAACTTTAGCCCAACCTGAAAAAGTACAATTTATTACAACTCTGTTGTCTATCCTTCAACCAGTTTTCAATCCAGGTGTAAATATTTTGACCAAGTCCAATTTGCTTTATTTTGTACACTAACCTCTTGTGTTAAACTGTATCAAAAGAGTGTGCAAAATATAAGTTGACCACATCAACTGCATTACCCTGGCCTAAATTCCTACTTACCTCCTCAATGAAACAAATAAGGTTAGTTTGGCACGACCAATCCTTCATAAATCCATGCTGACTATTACTAATAATTTCGTTTTCCATTACGTATGAACATTATCCCGTACCAAACCTTCAAGTAGCTTCCCCACTATTGAAGTCAGGCTTACAGGTAATTCCCCACTTGTGATCTAGCTCCCTTTTTAAATATAGGCACCACATCTGCTTTACGCCAATCTTGTGGTACTGAGCCTGTGGAAATGGAGTCCTTGAATATTAAATGTAATGGTTTGGCTTTTACTGAACTTAACTCCTTAAGAACTCTTGGATGGATGCCATCGGGGCCAGGTGCCTTATTTACTTTAATTTTATCAAGCCGCCTATGAACTTCTTCCTCTAATGAGATCATCTAGATCACATGTGAAACAATCACAGTTGACAATCACGGGCCGAGTGTGGGTCCTCAGACTGTAGCAGCCACTTAGAATAGGGAAAGATTAGACACAGTATTGCACAGATTTTCTGTTTTATTAGCAATGTGTTCACATTTTTCATAGTGATTTCACTCTTTTCATTTTACTTTATTGTTCATTCTTGTATATTGACGTATATGTTGGTGGAGCGCTTCAATATATTTACTTCACATTTTTCACTCTTCACAAATTGAGAGCAGCACTTCCACATATATAATGAAGAATTACCAATCCAATATATTTAGCATGAGAGCTATGCGAGGTATGAATGTTACTCAAATATTTGATAAAGAAATCATCAATGAGAGTATCACAATAGAACCTGACAACTTTGTGTATCACTTCTTTACATTGGAAAAATTATTAATAAAAGATCTTAAAGAATGGTGGGATGTCACAACAATAGATCAATATCTTCTAATTAAAGGAATACCTAGAGTTTATGGCTCCTGAAAGCACCAACAACAGATCTCCATAATGAGACATTCATCAATTATTGGAATAAACAATTAGATCAATGCGCATTTGAATTAATGAAACTTTTAATCTCACATAGAAAGCAATCATTACTGAAATCAGAGCAGGATATTAAAAAACTACAAGAATTATTAGAATATTTCCAAGATTGGAGGTAATAAAAAGAACTAGAGGAGAAACTGAAAACCAAAATGAAAAATACAGAAAGAGAGGTTATATTGGTAAAACAGAAAAAATGTAACAGGGATAAAGACGATTATATTAACAATTGTCAATGGAACTGGAAAGATAGAATGCCTTCACTTAATGGAATGTCTAGGAAACTGATATACAAGGAATTAATGATGACACACTAAAAACATAACATAGAGAGAATTTTAAACCCTATTTTAAAACCTAATTTTTATCAGACACGTAGGTACTGTGTCAAGGGAACAACAGAAGAAAACCAATGAATAGATACACAGATACACTCTGATGATTATTGATACGACAGAAAAACACATGGGGGAGAAGACTTTGACAGATTCAGGAAAGAGGTTAATGAATTTTCACCCGCAAACAGGGTCCACTAAAATACCCAGATGCCAGGCAGACCAGCAGCATCTAGCAATAGGTCACCTTTTTTAGGTACACGCAACAAATGTAGCTCCCTCACAGACCATAATAAATGAGAAAGGGAACATGTACTGTATCACCCATCCATCAAAAAGAGAGAAAGGTCACCAACGAGGGAAAAGAGGATGACACAAAACCCAAAACATAAAGAAATCTAACTCAACCACACTAAATACGTGGATCTTTAATCTAAGTCAAAAAGTATTAACTCGAGAACAAAAACAAGTTCTAGGCAAGGATTTATCTGTTGTCCATACTAACTATATTCAACCATTCAATACATACATAGATGTGGGCAAATGTGTGCGAAATCTCGAAATATTTTCTTAAACAAAAAGTAACTGGCAGTCTGGATGGAAGAAACTAATTAGTGGACAATACACATAAAATGAAACACACTCCATACAAAAAGAAGTTGCTATTCTACCCAAGTTGTTTAAAAAGAGGCTATTTAGAACTTCATGAAAAATCAGTACAAGAGGATCCAATAAAATTAAGTAAATATATAAAATACATTGAAAACAATCTCACCACACAACAGGTACAGTAACTGCTGTAAAATAATTAATAGATTATGACTCTATAGTCATCAAATCTGCAGACATGGGGGATGGAGTGGTAATTTTTGATAAATGTAACTATGTTAAAGAATCACTCAGATTACTGAATGTTACTACCACCTACAAAAAAGTTAACATATACTGTAATCCACTATTTCTGGATTATATAAACAATAATCATTTCATTTTGAAATTTGTACATACAGTAAGTACAGTCGAATGGAGATTTTTAGACCTACTCATTGAAATGGGAAATGTCTGCGCAAAGCCCTATACAGTACTAAACCTGTGAGTTGCAGTAACTATATAGACGCAAACAGTAATCATGCACATAAATGGCTAACAAATGTCCCATACAGTATGGAGAACTCAGAAAAGTAAAATGAAATTGCTCAAAGATTGAAGTTTTCGAGGAACAAGTAACTAATATATTACAGAAGTTTGAACAAAGAAAACTATCAACCAGAAACTTTAGAGGGCTTATGAAAAAGTAAAAGTGCTAGACAGAAAAGAGCTAAGCATATATCAAACCAAAAAAGAAACATCGAAATCAGACAAAATGATAACTGTTCCGTTTATTACTCGATTCAATGCCATGGCACCCAAAATAAAGAAAACCATAACAAAACACTGGCATATTGTTCACTAGAGCTGAGAATCTGAAACAAAAGTTGTCACTGAGTTGTTTAAAAAAATAAAAGGAAGAAATAATATTATAGCAGATTTAAAACGCTATTATAAATGCCTTAAATTTAAGGGCCTATTCACTAAACTTCGAAAAGTGATTTCATGTTTGTTAAGTACACTTTTTAAGCAATTTTGCATGTTCACCTATTCACAGAGCTTCAATAACATGACAATATACTGTAGCTTGAAAACAGCTTTTTAACAAGCGTTATCACTTTTGCTATTACAAGTTGTGCAGTTCGTTTGAAAAGGTACCCGGGCGCTATCTCTATATGGCGTATTAAAGATGTAGAGATGTAAAAAAGGGGGGTGTGATACTGCCTGAAAATAGTATTCTTTTGATGTCCTCCTGTGACTTGGAACCCCAGCAGGATCTATCCAGTACCCTTGTTGGCAATGAATACAAAAAAGAATGGGGGAGCACAGTTATAGGAAACGGGCAGTTAATATATCTAGTGATCGATATGGTAATTAACACATCTATTAAAGTGATAGTTCATGGGGCAGATTCCAAACGCAAAAGGTGTACATACATTGATGTGTGTATGTGGGTGGAAAGGTAAGAGAATAAATAACTTACACGGCCTTGTGTAAGTTCAGTCACATCAAGGTTTCTTTGGGTTTCTTGTCGCCTTGGAGTGATGTGTTCTTCTGCGGTCTAGACTTTTCTCCTTGGTGTGTTTTCAGCTTTCTTCATTCGTTTGATGTATCCCTCCAGGGGGGTTTCCTCTCATGTAAACAAAAAAGGAGGTTAGATTAAGTCAAATATGCAGAGGCTGCAATATGGGGAAGGATGATATAGCAGTAGACCATTGAAATGCAATGGTATGATCAAGCACTCACACGGGCTAATGTGAGTCTTCTCCTATCTTGGTATCTTATTGTTGCCCGTTAGGGCAGGGCCTCAGATTGTTATCTGTGGATAACTTTCAAATGGTTGCAGGTGGTGATGAAGGGGGAATAAAAGCGATATAACACAATACTCACACGGGCCAGTGTGAGTGCACACTCCTAGTGGTTTCTTTACACTTCTGTTCCTAGTCGTTATATTCCCCTAAAGCTCTGGCATCCCGAACTCGGCAAATGGCAACACAACTCTCCGCACCTCTGGCATCCCGAACCCGGCAAACGGTAAACGATTACGTCCTTCTCTCTAACCCCGGACTTGGCAAACAGCACCCTCTACCATCCGTACCTCTCCTGCCCCGACCCGGACTCCCAGACCACTCTACTCGCAAGACGTGCTGGGTATGAGGTGAGGTGATTGTGTAACCCCTAGGGGTGTATATACTTGTTAGTGTCACTATTGCAGTAAGTCTGAGGAGAGGACGTGTCTGTCCTGAAACGCCACGTTTTTGCATATACCTGCTCTGATGCTTTGAATACAAAGGATTTGTGTCAGGACGTGCTCACCACAAACGAGACGGGACCGCGGTGCTGAGGTGGGATAGGATATAACGCCACCCACAGCCACGAGGGCACGTCTTGAGAGTAGAGTGGTCTGGGAGTCCGGGTCGGGGCAGGAGAGGTACGGATGGTAGAGGGTGCTGTTTCCCAAGTCCGGGGTTAGAGAGAAGGACGTAATTGTTTACCGTTTGCCGGGTTCGGGATGCCAGAGGTGCGGAGAGTCGTGTTGCCGTTTATCGAGTTCGGGATGCCAGAGCTTTAGGGGCATATAACGTCTAGGAACAGAAGTGTAAAGAAACCACTAGGAGTGTGCAGTCACACTGGCCCGTGTGAGTATTGTGTTATATCGTTTTTTATTCCCCCTTCATCACCACCTGCAACCATTTGAAAGTTATCCACAGATAACAATGTGAGGCCCTGCCCTAACGGGCAACAATAAGATACCAAGATAGGAGAAGACTCACATTAGCCCGTGTGAGTGCTTGATCATACCATTGCATTTCAATGGTCTACTGCTATATCATCCTTCCCCATATTGCAGCCTCTGCATATTTGACTTAATCTAACCTCCTTTTTTGTTTACATGAGAGGAAACCCCCCTGGAGGGATACATCAAACGAACCAAGAAAGCTGAAAACACACCAAGGAGAAAAGTCTAGACCGCAGAAGAACACATCACTCCAAGGCGACAAGAAACCCAAAGAAACCTTGATGTGACTGAACTTACACAAGGCCGTGTAAGTTATTTATTCTCTTACCTTTCCACCCACATACACACATCAATGTATGTACACCTTTTGCGTTTGGAATCTGCCCCATGAACTATCACTTTAATAGATGTGTTAATTACCATATCGATCACTAGATATATTAACTGCCCGTTTCCTATAACTGTGCTCCCCCATTCGTTTTTGTATACAAGTTGTGCAGTAGCTGAAAAAATGCCCAAACTACTATTCACAAAGCTCCATTATGCAAATCGCGGGTTAAACATTTGTATTTTTTATTATCACCTAAAGGGAGGCGAGATTGGAAGGTAATGAACATGTTAACCCCTCCCGCGATGCCTAACCACCCACCCGGGGCAACCCCTCTACCATCAACACCTCCTCATAGGAATGGGCAAAAGTGCTGTTCGCCAAATATAGCAAATATTGCTTTTGGCCCTTCAAATATACAACACAATGCAATAAAATAAAATAGTATAAAAAAAATACAGTAGCCATTTTATCCATTGATTATCACTGTGGTTACGTATGCCACCAACAAAGAAACTTAAAGTGAGCTGAGCATGTCACAAACATTCAAAAGGGTTTCATGCAACATAATCTTTCCAAAAACGTTAAGGAATTGCATTTCCAGAATCCAGCAGGACTGATGTATTAAGTAATAGGAAAAACCCAACTGAATTGGAGGAAGAAACATAATAAATAAAATCCCAAACAAGAAACATGCTGGATAGTCACTCTACAAACATTAACCCCATACAGGTTAAATGTCGACATTGATTTGGGGGCATTTTTAGCCCAATAATCAATATCAGTCCAAAAATACCAGATATTAAATCCCACAGGCTCGATGTAAGAATAACCAAGGCTGAGTCTGTCCAACTCCTCTACCTCCATTAACTACTTCCTACGAAATATTAGTATACTTTGTTATATCCTATAACTATCAACACACATATTAGATTATTTATTTATTTATACCATGTTTTACCAGGAAGTAAGTTATACAGTACTGTCAATTCACAGACATTTCATGGACAATTGTCCCTCAGTTCTCTACCTTCCCTGCTCGGAAACATAGATCTTTTATATAATAGTACTTCTCTCTTTCATTATTTTGTTCACATCTAGGTATTTGGTAATTCTGTTTTGCCCCAATATAATCATAACTTTTATGTTACAGTATGTTTATTATATATTTCTATTAAATGTATTTGTAGAATATTAAATAGATTTTATTTCTGTGATTAAAAACATAAGAGTAGATTATCTCACACATGTGATCTAGATTATCTCATTAGACTATTAGGTTATATACAGGGAAAACCAGGGACAAAGATCACCACCCCTGAAGAAGCTTGGCAAAAGGGAAATGCGTAAGGTTAATTCCCTGGAATGGGACTTGTGACCAGATCCTATCAACCAGTGGAGGCAACACATCACAGCAAAATTAGCTGTAATTATGCGGAATAGCGGCAGCACCACCCAACAGTAGCGTTGCTCTCTGACGTCATCGGGCTGAGACGGGGAAACAGGGAATGTAGAGGACTGAGGGAGAAGACACACTGTATAAGCCATGCTCTGCTCTCCACCCGGAGTCTGGTATTCTGCTGCTTCATCCTGATCCCTTGTTGCCATCTATGCTGGGACGCAGTGTTCGACAAACCTATACATTTGCTCGCCCCGGGCGAGTGGATTTAACATTGTGGCGAGCTCCTATTGGCCCAAGCAGCATACGTTTGGTACTAGGTGGCGAGTAGATTTTTTTGTGTGGCGAGTAGATTTTTTGGTGATTTGTCAACCACTGTATATACGTGTATATAATGTACAGTATGTACACACAAATATTCAATATTGATATTGGGGGAAGATCTTTTGATAAGAAAATAAAAGATGATAACAGTTTGAGTTGTCCCTAAGGATATTCATCATGTTCCTTAAAGCAATATGTATATCACCCACTATCATACAGATGTAGTGCTACGTATTTAAGTTCCGTTTGGGCACGAGGAAAACTGCTGATGAATGTAGCCCCACCGCGGCCCGCTCGCAGTCCACTGCGCCCATATGACCAGTAATACTTGCGGCCCTGAAGGGATTAACGCAGTGGGTGTCCCTGCTTCTGAATGGGACTTCCGCAGTGTTAATCCTACCAGGCGCCACCAGTCTAAGAGCTGCGCAGAGAGATCAGAGAGAAGCAGCCTCCCTCTCTGTGTCTCTCCGCACAGCCCTTACAGCAGATTTCACTATTTTTATTATTATTTTTGCGACTGCAATTACGTCTGCCATCTTAATAGATTTAAAACATTGTTTCTACTGATTTCCAGAATACTTTTTTCCTTATATTGCTACTTAAACAGACTTATGTTTCTGTAAAACTTTATGGAACGTGAGGAAGATACATTTGTCAACATTCAAAGTTTTAGAAGATCACAGCATCTTTAGAATAGAAATGTTGGATGTGCAGTAAATATTTAATGAGAAAATAACTTCTAAATGAACAGTAACATCACACTTTTGCACAATAAGATAAAAGGGTTTAGTTGACCAGCCTGTTTACGATTAGAATGTGCTTATCATTCAGGATTTCTTATTCGGCAGCATGACACCAAGCTGAACTTTTCTAATTTCCTAGGAATCCCTAAGGAGACATACTGCATAAGAAAAAGATCACCCTAACCAAACATGCTTATATACCAAGACCACAGATGAAATATATTTGCTTGAAATTTAAGTTGAATTGCCCAGTGAAATATTAAATAATGAATAAAACAATTAAAGGGTAGATTAGAGATGTGCAGATGTCTAGATGTCTTCACAAACATGTTCTTTGCTTTGGCCATGTTTTAGTCTTAAGTGGGATGTTTTGAGGAAATTTTCGCAAAAGCTTCCCACTCCTCAGAATTTTTCCAGAATGCTGACACCTTCACCAGAGTTAAGCACAATAGCAGTATATAAAAGATTTCTAGACCTTGCACATTGACTTTTAATTCTTGGCGATTTTTTTATTGTTGCAACGCTTGCCATTTTTGTCAAATTTATATGAAGAACAAATGGCATATTGTAGCCTGGTATGCAAACTTGTGCAAAAGTTTTGCGCATCTCTAGTGTGGATAGTTATAAGTTAGGGATAATTAATAGATAGGGTGAGTAAGGGATACATTCACAAAGAGATACTCAACCAAAAAATAACAGCAGGCAGTACAAAAAAAATAACATGCATTATTGTCCTGAGAACTTCATATTCACAAAGTTAATACATTAGACTATAGTCACCCAAGTTTACAAACCATGAGAAATTTACGTTTTTTTACGAAAACAGCACAGTTTGCAAAATAACGGTATTAAAATAGAAAACATTGTTATTTATGTTATTATGTTGTCTAGGGCAAAGAGCAGAACAGGCCATTACCATTCTGAAAGGTACTGCACAGTCATAACACACTACGGTATTTTCGCTGGAAAGTATTCAGATATGAAACTCCCACCTCAATAAGTTATATAAATATGAGCAAGGAGACTTGCTATGGTTTTTATTTTATTTTTTCAGGGGCATTTAAAGTAACTTTTAATCAGTGAATGAGATCTGACATGTTTGCAGTTGGGACCAATTTAAAGGGGCCATGTATCAAAGTCTCCGAACTACAGAAGTGGAACCAACAATAGTGTTTTAATCTGGAAAAATTGTGCTACACCATTGACAGCCATATAATGTCATAATGAATATAGTGATGCTAAGGTTATTAAATGGTGTGATAGACTGATTAGAACACACACACAACTTAAAATGAAGAAATGCGGTAGTAACATTATTTATGTTGAATACAGTTAGTAGTTACACTCCATTCCTAATCATTTCATAATCACAAAATGAGTGATACAAAAAACAGAAAGGGGCAATTTATTGGTACAGTTTTCGTTTGTGTGGAGCCATAACTTCAAACATTTGAATTGTCTGTTTTAGGTCGAATTCCGGCTCCAGAAAGAAGCGAAGACACAGGTGAGAAATGGACATTCCTACACACCTCTAAGTTGTAGAAAACCCTGCTTTCAAGAGCATGCTTCGACTTGCCGTAGTAGCTACCTGATTTATTTAGTTCAGTCTCAGGGAGAACTTCCAAGAAACTGTGCAGAAAGTCCACAGACAGGAGATTCCCCATACATGCCATAGATACAGTTACATAAGAAATACTGATGCAGCGGCCGCTATTTGAACGATTAATGCGGTATGTAGATCGGAATACCCATTCGATGGCGCGCAATTTGATTTAATCGTGCCGACTTAAACACGCGGTTTGGTTATCGTTTTGTCCGGATTTGAAAATGGCATTTTAGCGTGTTCTGCCATACTGTCGATAAACTCAAGTGGGCAATCGCGAGTTGTTGTCATCAAAATCCAATAGCAATTCAATGTCACGATTACCATGTTGGCTGAAATCAGCTGTGATGCCTGCCACGCATGCGTGCCATAAGCCCTTCAAAGCTTCTTCTATTGTGCTGTGCCAGGTCATCTTGGAGTTCACCGCTTATCAACAACACAACACCCCCCCCCCCCCACAGAGCTGTTAATAAGATTGCCATACGGCCTTCAAAGCTGGCCCCCCACACACACACACACTTTAGTAGTTGAATCAAATCATTAATAATTATTCTTTAGAATTTTATTGAGTAATGAATCATACAAAAATACAATAATTTGTGTACAGGCTTGTCTTTTCCTTCGTTATGGTTGCATTTGATTCTATATTGATGTAATGTACAGTACAGTACTGAAAATAAAAATCAGGGGGGGGGGCGGGGTCTGATGATTTTAACCCCCCACACACACGTTCAGTGTGCGATATTCATGTCTGCAATACTGTAGTATAATCAAATAAGCAATAATAGACTTTATTAAAAAAAAATTCTAAATGCCTTTCCGACCAACCATTATACTGTATGTTTTGATACTTTACTGTACGAAGTGATTTTTATTTGAGGAGTGTGTGCCACGGGTCAACACATTTTGCATGAGCTGGCCAGCAGATACTGTATGATTTAAGAAAAAACATGTGCTGTATTACAGTAACATGTTCGCAAATCCGGTCATCCTGTGATCGTTCAGAAGCAAGCTTTCCGTTCTTGTCAGGCACAAGGTCTTAGGCGGTGAAATTTACGTGGGTTTGTTAGCAGTATCAACAACACAACACACCCCCCGCCCCCGACAGAGCAATTCAAGAAAATGTGGCGTGCTTTGCTTCAACTGCTAATAAGATTACCATGTTGGCTAAAATCGGCTGTGATGCCTGCCACGCATGCACGCCATAAGCCCTTCAAAGCTTCTTCTATTGTGCTGTGCCAAGTCATCTTGGAGTTCACCGCTTATCAACAACACAACCCCCCGCCCCACAGAGCTGTTAATAAGATTACTATTCGGCCTTCAAAGCTGGCCCCCCACACACTCACATATTAGTAGTTGAATCAAATCATTAATAATTATTCTTTAGAATTTTATTGGGTAATAAATCATACAAAAATGCAAAAATTCAAAAATACAATAATTCGTGTACAGGCTTGTCTTTTCCTTCGTTATGGTTGCATTTGATTCTGTATTGCTGTACTGTACAGTACAGTACTGAAAATAAAAACCAGAAATAATTGATTAAACAAAAAAATATTGTTTGGGGGGGGGGGTCTGATGATTTTAACCCCCACACACACACGTTCAGTGTGCAATATTCATGTCTGCAATACTGTAGTATAATAAAATAAGCAATAATAGACTTTATTAAAGACAAAAACATGTGCTGTATTACAGTAACATGTTCGCAAATCCGCAAAACAATTTTTTGGTTATCGCCATGGCTTGCATAGCAAGTATGGATATTCTGAGATTCAAGTTTTACAAATGCAGTACAGCATACTGTATATTTTTGGGGGTTATCACCATGGGCTTGCATACTGTAGCAATTAAGGATATTATAAGAATCAAACAGTACTGTTGCTTTTTAATTCCACACTAGTCATGTACGTTCTTTCTGAGGTGGGTGGCATACTGTAGTACAGTGATTTTTATTTGGGGGTGTGGGCATCAAAACATTATGATGACCTGTTGAGAAAATGTCTTTGAACTATAGCTTGGAACTTCATACAGCTAGCACAGCTCGCACCCTTTCCCCCCCCCTCCCCCGCACACACAAGGCTCAAGGATTTCAACCTCTTATCAACACCTCTGACAAACCATCCATTTTCAAATGCTTTGCTTTGTGGTTGCATTAATCTTCCCGAGCCTGCTCTCACCGTTCTGCACCTGCATGTAATTCTCTTTGGTTGGGACCTGGGACCTTGTTGATTATTAATGCGCATGCGTGTATAACTTCCCATTCATTTGGAAGTTAGTTCAAGTTTTAAAAATATATACTGTACTGTATAACGTGTTTTTTTTTTTTTTTGGTTATCGCCATGGCTTGCATTGCATGTATGGATATTATGAGAATCAAACAGTACTGTTGCTTTTTAATTCCACACTAGTCATGTACGTTCTTTCTGAGGTGGGTGGCATACTGTAGTACAGTGATTTTTATTTGGGGGTGTGGGGATCAAAACATTAAGATGACCTGTTGAGAATATGTCTTTGAACTACAGCTTGGAACTTCATACAGCTAGCACAGCTCGCACCCCATCCCCCCCCCCCACACACACGGCTCAAGGATTTCAACCTCTTATCAACACCTCTGACAAACCATGCCACGCATGCGCAAGTGCGATAAGCTAAGCCCTTCTAACTTGCCTTTTCTTCAACACAACACTCCCCCCCCACTAGTAATAATATTAACATGTTGTGTGAGATACTGTACAGGCCTAGCTAAGAAAGCCCTTCTAAAACTGCTATTGTACTGTAACAAAACAAGTCAACTTGAAGTTCAAAGCTTATCAACAACACAACAACAGAGCCCTCCAACAGAGCCATTAACGTAAATGTACTGTTGCGTGATTATCATGAGCTGGGCAGAAGACATGTTGGATAATCCTTAATGCAGGAAAATAGTATTTTTCTACAGCATTTTATTGCATTATTAACAGAAATGATTGATTAAACAATAAAAATATAATAATTTTTAAAAAGCATTTTTTGTTTTTATATATATTTTTTCCCAAACTAATGTGAAGTGCAATGCTTTGTTTGTTGAACTGTTCATAAGAATTTCAGGTCAGCAAGAGGGGTTTAAAAAATAGATTTTATTTTTTAATGCATAATACAGTACAAAAATACAATACAGTAGCTCTTGTCTTTCTCTTCGTTATGGCATTGCGAGATGGGGACAGAGGTGGCTGCAGCTCTGAAAATACAGTATTTCAAAAGATTTTTTTAAAAACATATTTTTTTTGGCAAACACGAATTTCTATACAGTAACTATTATCTTACACATCCCCCCCCCCCCTTCCTTGCTTGCGGCAGTTCTGAAAATGAAAAGAAACAATAAATGCAGACATGGTTAGTTTGAGTGCCATACAGTACTTACAGTGCAGTAAAGTGAATGTATCATACTTACCTCTGCCTGATTAACATAAATAAATGGTTAAAACAATAACAATACAGTATTTATTTTTAAAGATTTTTTTTTAAACTTTTTTTTTTTTGGCAAACACAAATTTCTATACAGTAACTACTGAGAGAGGTTGGTTAGGGGGGTTTGTGTAAGATACAGGCTGGTTTGTACATGAACACCGTACTATTATCTTACACCCCCCCCCCCTTCCTTGCTTGCGGCAGTTCTGAAAATGAAAAGAAACAATTAATACAGACATGGTTATTTTTAGGGCCATACTTACCTATATCATACTTACCTGTGCCTTATTACTTTACCGAGGCCTGGCCATTACGTTGTATAACAATAGGCAACACAGTCTCAATATGATCAATATATTTATTACATCTGGCTACGGTGAGTATATTGTTCCAGAAATTCAGTATCCCCTTTTCCAATTCTTCCTTTTTAGACGGTTTCCACACTTTTCTGATATAATCCTTCAACTCATGCCATACCATTTCGATGGGATTCAAATCTGGTGATCTGTAATACAGTAGGAGGGGAGAAAAAAGGTATACAGTAAACTATGTAAAACAATGCGAAAAGGTTACCCAACTGACTCCGCTAGCGTCTTAACCCAGTTGATACCGCTGGCAAGAATGTGAGCCATAGACGCTGTGTGTTTCGGATCATTGTCCTGGAAGAACCGGGGACCAGATGGGAAATCATTCTTTATGTATTCAACAACATGTGTAATTATGTGATTTTGGAAGAACGCTTTATTCATGATTCCTGGAAACAAGAAAAAAAATGTAACATTAGGGTACAAAATACTGAATACAGTACAGCTGTCCAGTGCGTAAGGCCACAGCTTGTGTATTTGTGCATTATTTTACCCTCAAAGATAATGATGCATCCTGGTCCTTGTCTAGAGATGGCACCCCACACATGCATCTTCACTGGGTGCTTGGGACGCGGCTTCAGAGATAGGTGTCCTTTTTTGTAGAATCCAAAACGGGCAAACCTCTCAAGCGCTACAGTTGTCTCGTCTGTAAAGATGACATCATTGAAAGTCTCGCCACTTTCAATCCATGCCCGTGCCTGGTCCACTCTTTTTATTTGTTGGCTTCCCTTATCATAGGATACGCTCTGTAATGACAAGGAAAAATGTTAGAGCCACAAAATGCTGGAAATACAGTACAGTATGATACTGTATTAGGAGTGAGCCTAACATAAAAAAAGAGGGCATGGGTGACGTACTGTATACTGTACTCTACTTACTTAAAACGCCCATATTTCCATCCCAATTTCCGTCTCATCAACCTGATACTGGTCTCTGATGCTTTTATTTTGTGAGTAGCCTCTAGTGCATTCTTTACACTTGTGGCACACGTCTCATCATTCGGCACACTTATTTGGTCCACCAGAAGAGTGTTCGCCCTAATGTGTAAAGAAAAACAGAACAATTTGTTACAGTAGGCAAATTAAGCATCCCAATAGCGCACAGATTTCTTATTGTCTGATGTTGCTGCTGCACTTATTGTACTGTGAGTACACTTTGGGCGCTACAGTATACAGTATGAATATATGAAATAAATAGCCCCTCAAACTGCAGGATTATTAGTTCAAAGAAAACAGAATCTTTTGAAATGATTACACTATGACACTACCTCCTAAAGTACAGAAGACAGTACAGTATATTTCTGTAGAGTTGACTTAAAAAGCTAGTGACTGATTGTAAGAATGGCAAAAATGTTATACTGTACAGTACAGTCGAAAGGTACTGTAAAGATGAATAAAATATTACTAGTACTGTACAGTTCAGTACAAGACGTTGGTAGAGTTATGGAGGAAAATACAGTAAGTACTTACTCAGTAGTGACAGTCGGCTTTCTTTTGACGTTTTTTGCCATCCCATGCGCATGATAACAAACAGTACTTTTTGCTAAACCGAGGCCCGAAGCAGCTAACCAGCGGTGGATCTGTGCAATGCTGTGTCCATTCTGGTACATATCCTTTATTCTCAAGCTGAGATCTTTTGAAATCCTTTTCTTTGGCATCGCTGCTGATAAAAAAAAATTGCAAGCACACACAGAGCAATTCGATGTGAATTCGATGTGTATTGAATGAGCATTGAATACACAAAATGGATGCTGTATTTATACTTTAATTTAATGTGCCTCAACGTCACTCGACAGGATTAGTACACAGTCCGCACACTTTTAACATCTGCACCTCGTGTCCATGCCTGCGAAAAAATTTAAATAAAAGGTGAGACGAATTGCATAGACTCTCAGACACTGATCTCTATCTGAACTTGTCCAGATACTGCATTGTGCATTCGTCTATCTGTTTCCATGGATCGCCCCCGATTCTATGGACGCAGGAACCACCTTGCTCCTGCCATGCCGGCCAAGCGAAAGGCGGAAGCTGTTTCCCAGCCAAAACCTAAGCGAAAACCAAAGCAGAATAAAGAAAATGTTCCGAAGGCTCCAAAGGTTAAGACCCCTGGGCGTTATTTTGTATAGAAGAAGATCGGCGCACTTAGCACTGTGCAAGTCAAGTGGAATCCCGATTCTCTCCTTGCAACCCATCCTCGATGCTGCTGCTCTCCTGTCAACCCCCTGCCAACCTGCTCCACAACCCATCCTCGACGCTGATGCTCTCCTTTCAACCCCCTGCCGACCAGATCCACAACCCATCCTCGACGCTGATGCTCTCCTGTCAACCCCCTGCTGAACTGCTCCATAACCCATCCTCGACGCTGATGCTCTCCTTTCAACCCCCTTCCGACCAGATCCACAACCCATCCTCGATGCTGATGCTCTCCTGTCTACCCCTTGCCGACCAGATCCACAACCCTTCCTCGACGCTGATGCTCTCCTGTCAACCCCCTGCCGACCTGCTCCACAACCCATCCTCGAAGCTGATGCTCTCCTTTCAACCCCCTGCCGACCAGATCCACAACCCGTCTCTACACTGCTGCTCTCCTGTCAACCCTCGGGTCACCTTCTCTACCACCCACCTACGCAGATGTCTACAGCACGGAGCAAAAGGTTGATCTTCTTTTGGAGACCATGTTGAGTATGGATATGCGCATGGAGAAAATGGAAAGTACAGTAACATGGAGAAGATGGCAAGGAACATGGAGAAGATGGAAAGGAAGATTGTGGGGATGTATTCTTTCCTGCGAGTTCCTGTCCCTGTCTGTCCAACACAGGAGCAGGAGGGTGGCCAAGGGTGACCTTCACGCTTCCCTCACCAAGCACCCCACGCTCACCCCATCCATCAGAATACGTGTGCCTGTATGCCTTTGAGGATGAGGTGACAACCCTGGTAAGGGCACAACAGTATGAAAGCATCCTCCCACACAGCCTACCTTCGCCCGCTGCCAGAAATACACCAGCACCCAGGCTTCCAACGATACCAGACATTATCTTGACCGACCTGACCCAGCACGACCGGGAGAAATACAGGACTGGATGTGCTGGTGTAGCCCAGAATTTTGCCCTGGCAATATTTAAACACCACGTCAGTTTTGAGATGTACAGCGGTTGGACCCACAGTGTAAAATATGAAGGAAATAAAAGAAAGAGGGCTCTGCCAGCAAATTTAAGAAATAACACTTTGAATGAATTGGAGCCTTATTTCCGTGTTACCCCTACAGAGAGCTGTGAGAGACACTATAAATGGCCTGTTGAGGCATACAAGGGCTCGTGCTTGGAGTGGCACCCCTCTTGCTAACGACTTTTCCCAAACTCTACAGTAGTGCAAAAGTTTTTCATCCCCCCAAAAAATAAAAAATAGCATTGTTTTATTGTTTAATGTGTTTAATCATTTTCTGTTTCTTTTTTATGGTTTTGAAATATTGATATTGTGTAATCATTTATTTCTGTCAATCAGACACAGGTAAATATGTTACTGTACAGAAATTCGTTTGTGCAAAAAAAAAAACCCCCAAAACAAATAAAAGGTGTTTTTACATGTGTTTTTTTAAATCAAACTAACCATTTAATGTTTATTTGCAGTATACAGGATTTTCAGCAGCTGCAGTGAAAAAAGGAAGGGGGGGAGGGGGGTGTAAGATTACAGTACTGTGTTTACTGTAAGTACAAACAAGCCTGTACTGTATCTTACACAAACCCCCCTCTCCCACCCTCTCTCAGTGTTCCAGTACAGTAACTGTATAGAAATCCTGTTGGGGGAATTTTTATTTTTATTTTTTTTACAAATCTTTTGAAATGTTGTTATTGTTTAATCATTTTTACCAGTAATTACCAGTACTTGTTTCTTTCTACCGTATTTTCAGAGCTGCAGCCCCCTCTCTCTCCCCCATCTCGCAATGCCATAACGAAGAGAAAGACCACAGCAACTGTTTTTTTTGTATTACTGTATGCATTAAAAAATAAAAGTATTTTACTGTATGACCGACCCCCTATTGCAGACCTGAAATTCTTATGAACAGTTCAACCAAGCATCGCACTTCACATACAGTACAGTACAGTACGGAAAGAAAGGGCATTTCTTGGTTATTTAAAAATAATTAAAAAAAAAAAATGAATACATACAGTACAGTATGGAATAAAAGATATACATTTTTATTTTTGGTGTTTATAAGAAAAGTTGCGCAATGCATCGTACTGTAAAACAGTAGTGGTGATGACAGTACTGTACAATGTAAAAAAAAGAATTTAATATTAAAACAACAGCATATAGTATTGTACAGTATAAGGTTTTCTATAAAGCTCACAATTGTTCTATAGATAGATAAAAATGGCACTGTCACTAAATGTTTGCCCACTTGGCAAACAATGCGAAAGCAACTTTTAAAATAAGCGATATTAGAGGTCCATCCAAATCCCTTCTTTTGTCTTTTTGCGCTGGATGACAAAGTTTCGTTTCTGGGGAAAAACAAAAAAATATGCTATTATTATTGGTATTGCGCATGCGTCAAGTCGCTTCATTGAGAATTAAAGCAGCCGCTCAACCGTTGTGGACGATGAGAACAAACTTCTGATTGGCTCTGACTCTTGAGCCCCACCCTCTCCCTACATTTGTAAGCTGCACTGCAGCAGCGTCACGTACTTAAGCGGCCAATCAAATCATTCTTCAAAGTGCACTCAACAGAGAAACATCCCCTCAACTCGCATACAGTAAAGTACTGTATTGTATTGATGCACATAAGTACAGTAGTACTAGTACAGTAATGTACTGTAAAATACATACAGTACTACTGTATTGTTTTAAAAATAAATGTTGTTTTTGACACACAGCAGCTTGAACTGCAGTTAAAAACTTAAGACTATCGTGTACATTATACTGTATTACAGTATTATACAGTGTAGTACATTACTATATACTGTACAGTACCTTCTTTATAAGCTTTGCCAAACGGGTGGTGATGACTCCTCAAGTCTGCATTATAGTTGACAGGTGACAGCTGGCCTGCTACACTTGTAGTTGACTGCTGGTGATGCTGGAAAACATTTTGGTACTGGTTCTGGTACATGCAAGCTTGCTGGTACCTGAACGCGAAATCATGCTCAGGCTGGAAATTCTCCAGGTATTCTGGCGGGGACAGGTAACAGTACAAAGGATTGCCATTCACAAGGTTATCATTGACGGTCGGACCGGACACCGGTGCTGGTGGTGCTGTTGCCAGCACATTGCTGGATTGGGATTGACGAATCTTGTATGGGTTAAAACCCACTTTTCTTTTTTTGAGATTGCCATGATCAAACATACTGTGAAATTCTGGCATGACACCCCAATACCCACAAATCTCTCCGACAGGAGGGGCAATGCGAAAAAAACACTGATCGTCACTTAAGGTTTTTCTTATCGCACGCTTCCACCCATGAATGTCTGGTGAAAACTTGTAAAAATCGTAGTTCGATATTAAATATTCATATATTTCAGATACAGTCGCCATCTTTTCTGCTGCAGCATTAATCGCTGAATATATTAAAAACGCATAACTACAGTCAGGTTTTTTATACGTCTGTGGTGTAGCCATAATGTCCACTCAGCAATTGTGCGGGGAAAGAATGTTAAAAACAAGGCACACATTGAGTATTTTAATGCTTTTTATTAAGAACGCCTAATTTGATAACGTCTTCGAAAAACAAGGTCAATTCACAATGGGCCACTGTAAGTATGTACACCAGTATCTGTTTTAAACACCTGTACCCTTACAAAGTAGCAAAGCAATGTTGCAAATACACATTCCAATTCAATCCAATTCATTAATTGCATACATTTCTGCCACCTGGCGGGTATGCAAAGAATAGCACCCAAATTATAATTCATTAACTCTGCCACATGGTGGATACGAGAAGAATTGCATCCAAAGAAACATTAAACCATTAAATTAAACAGATCTACCGCATCCGGTTGGCCGGTGCCGGATTGCGCGAACGCGGCATGAATAGTGATAAAATGAGAAAATACCGAATGAAATACAGCGGTCAACACGAAAACTGATTCGAGGAGCGTTCGAATAATTGCCGCTGCATCAGTATATGGGGAGAGTCACAAAGTGCCAATAAGGGTATCAGAACTTGATCTGGCACTTAAAGCCATACAAGTCAAAGGCAGTTAGCGCTGCACCATGCTCTGATACCCCTTATCAGAATTTAGTGAATCCCAGCGATAGCGTAATCCAACGTTTATAGTATCACCAAGCTTTACTTCTGAGACACAGGCAATGCATGCTGTTGCTTTTTTTTTAAATTTTTTTACCCCAATTGGGCTATAAATCTTTCAAGTGATAAATAGGTTTTACAAATCCATGTCTAGCTGGTAATTTTATGGTGCTATGGTCATTAATAGCTTGACTGCCCACTGTTCATACTGTAGCACTTAGTGAAGAACAGTGAAGAGAGGGAAAGGCATCTTACATATAACAGTTAAACAATAGTTTGCAAGGAAAAAGGCAGCAGCAAATGACAGAAAATGCCATCTAATTGGAAAATAGGGCACCTGTGAAGTGGAGCCAATAGCAGTAGTCACTTAAAGATTGCTCTAAGAGGAAAAATCTGCTGCCAAATACTTACAGTAGCTATTTTCCTGCCAAGTGTTTCTCACTGCTACCATTGCACAGTGATCTTTATCCTTTGTATATCTGAGTGTATCAATAACCCATAACAAGCATGAGCATGAGCTCCAGATTGTCCTGTGCTGATTCTGGCTTCACGGTGTTTTACTTTTGCTCAGAACCAGAAATAGTGATGGGACTAGAATTCCTCCAAATTCATATTTACTGTATGATGCATGCTATGTCTTTCTGGAAGTTATCACCTTTACTATAGCGTAATGCTTTCAACGGGCCTTATTGTACAGATGTAGCAACACTTACTGTCCTTGTCACCGTGGACAAACAAGCAAAAGTCTGCAGCGCCAGTCTCTGCCATGATGGAGCTGCTGCAGGGGGGTCCACGCTTCTAAATTGGACACACCCTCCCTCCCTGCAGCATTTATCCTTTGGTGTCACGACCGCCGCAGTCACGTGACTGAGAGCACTAAGCTTTGCTTGATCTTTATATCTGCTGAAGCAGCCGTTTAGGCTGTTTTCCGCTGTACACTGGCGACACACTTTATTCGAGCTCGGCTAGTCCCACGAATTCGGGTATACCCGGGTGTATTGAGGTTTGTGACTGTTTTCTGCCCGAGTGCATTGCGTTATTTTCCAGGCAGGGATTGAAGCATTTTATTCCCGCTGGCTGCAATACTGCACAGTATATATATATATATACTGCATTACAATTAATGAATTTATGCCATCTGGTAGACACGCGAAGCATTGCAGCCTATTAAATCCTAATCATTATCATTTAACAGATCAGCCGCCCATCAGCCAGGCATGAACCCAGGCTGGGAAGGCAAATGCAACGGGGCTTGTCAGAGGTGAGGAGCGGCGCATTCCAGGTATCTGCCAGGTACATACTGGGTATTTGCTCGAATAAAGTGTGTCGCAGCAGTAAATCCCCATAAACTTCAACTGGGATTTTCAGCCCCAAAACTACTTGAACGGCTCTTTCTGCACATAGAGAATTACCCCATAAAAGATTCCCAGCTCTTTTTCATCTACCCCGCAAATGAAAATTACAAGCAGTTTTCTCTGAACTTCTGATTCATAACAAAAGAAATGGTTAAGTCACTGGAGGAGGTTTATGAAAAGGTGACATTATTTGTAATGAGAAATATGAAACCGCACACCGGTTTAGTCCCAAATGAAGGTAATATCACAGTAATTATTATGTAGGTTAAAATGGAGAACATAGCACAACAAAAGTAGAAGTGATCCAAGACGGGTCAAAGAATCCCCAAATAAAACACTCAATACATCTGTAATAATCAGTAAACTGGACTGTAATAGTCCTACCCATTAATATGGGATAAAGCAGTCCAGTGACTGATGTAACCAGCTGCTAGAAATCCAAAAATAATAAAGCTTTAATACATATCATTAATAATCAACACCAAAATTAAGTATATACATAGAAGATATAATAAAGTCTCAAAAAAAATCCTCCTTGTGGTGTGACCAGTTGAGGTTAAAGGAATATGTATTAAATAACATGCAGATCAAAGTAGTCCTAATAACACTCAATGAAGTCTCTTAGCTCAAGTTATCTAGGGTGAATAATTGTGTTGCGAGCAGTAAAGCAACAAGGGGTTAATCCCTAAATCACCCACTATAACATAGGTATTCAAGTGATCAGTATATTCACATTCTCAGTCTACTAAGAGTTACTATCAGGTGCAAATGTATCTAGGTGAACAACCAATATTTGTGGTATATTCTATCAATATTCTATCAGTAACGAGTCTGATACGAAGATTAAAGTTGCTATTGAAAACATATAATGCACACTGCTTAAGAACATGGATAGCCCAATTGGTCCAGCTGAACACATAAAAAACGCTTCTTATGTCAATAATAATGCTAAGGTACACCATAAGAAGGCATTACCACAATAGTACTAGTGCAGTATGCTCTGCCAAAGTGTAGCTCAGGCATAATACCTGGGTCATGGCGGACCAAAACAAAAGCTAGATGAAAAAGTGCCGGTATACAAGCCAGTAGCGTTGTTTGTTGATACAGCCGGATTCTCTATCGGAGCTCAAGAGACGTCGCCACACGACCGCGTCACCACAGTGACGCTTAAAGCCGACGTACGTTTCGTACATAGGCCGCACTTCTTCAGGGAGGAGGAGCTTATTATGCCGGTTACTTAATAACATAAAATACACAAATTAAGTGAAGGCACGGCACCATGTTAGCCAATAGTCTCAGGGGCTCCGTGAAGTAGCCAATCAATAATGATTCGCTGCCGTGTATACTCAATAGCCACGGCTTTTAACATTTGGGTGTAATCAATTGTCACAGACCTATATGATCCAAAATATAGGTATATACAAAAACTTATATACATAAATGAAAAATGAATAAAATTACAATATATACATATATACATATAGTTCTATTCTGACAACCTTATTCTTACATGACAGTGTTTTGATTATGTAGGAGGGTGAGCCCCTTATAGCATCTGCCCAAAATGGTCAAAACAGATCATATTGTGATTAAGGACTATATACCTGGATCCCCTTTGTGTATACGTCTTCTACAACAACATCACTTCGTAAGTTGTAATATAAAGAACCCATATTTTACAAAAAGGAGTATAAGAAACCTTCATTCAGTCCCTGTGGGCTCTGGGTTTGCAATTGGAATATCCAGAGGCATTCTTTCTGGAGTAAATGTTTGTCCCAATTGCCTCTGAGTGGACCTAGAGGGACGTGTTCGATGCCTGCAAAGTGTAGTGCACTACTGTTACCATTATGGGCCTCTATCACATGTCTTGCTACCATAGTGTCAATGTTGTTTCTGACAGCTCCGATGTGCTCTAGCACTCTTGTCTTAAGTTGACGATGGGTTTTACCCACATATAATTTTCCACACACACACAGGTTATCAAATATATGACGCCTGTAGTTAGACAGTTGATGTAGTCATTGATCTTAAACATATTGATCCCGGTGGAATCCATAAAGTTTTTAGTAACCTTCATGAATTTACATGCCTTACAGGTTGCACAGGGAAAAGACCCTTGAGGTTTATTCCCCAACCATGTTCGAGTTGGTGGGATTTGGAAATTACTTCTTACTAGTCGATCTTTGATGTTCTTTGTCCTCCTACAGCCCATACTGGGTTTCTTTTGGAGGACTTGTTCCCAATCAGGGTCCTCAAGCAGAATATACCAATATTTGTTAAAAAAATATCTGTTATATTCTGGCATTGGCTGTTATATGTGCTTATAAAGCAGAGAGTGTCATTGGTGTCTTTTCTATCATTATCTACCATTAGTTTAGATCTCGGTGTGGAGAGTGCTCTCCGTTAAGCTTTTTTGACTGATGTTCTGCTATAGCCTCTTTCGTAAAACCTATTGCCCATATCCGCAGACTGTGTCTTAAATTTGTCTACTGTGGAACAGTTATGACGCAGTCTTAGGAACTGACCTGTAGGGATATTTGTGATCGTGTGACTCGGATGATGGTGACATTATAGTGTAGAAAACAAACTTTTAGCAAATCTGATTACAGCCTGGCACATAAGTCCTGGTAAGAGCAGGCAGTGCTAGGGTTAATAGTTAGCTGCTGACATCACATCTCCTCAGTTGCTTAGTGTAGCAATTTACAGGCACAAGTCTGGGCTTGTGGAGTTGCAAGAAGAGGGGGAGGGATATTTTGGCCCCTCCTGCTGTATGTCTAAGTGGGTTCTACAAAAGGCAGTTAGTTGTTCCCCCACATAGGGAAGTGCCAGTTCATCCCTCACCTAGGGGTGTGTGAGCAGGGAACATGTAGACTGCCTGGGAGTCTCAAACTCCTGGGATGAACAGTCAAGGGCCAAAGTGCAAGACCTTCCCTAGTAAGCAAGAAGGAGTATTCTGGATACAGGGGATAGGGTCTAGGAAACCAAAAAGAGACCGCTCTAGCAGAGGAGGTTGGTGGACCTAACTCTTGTCTAGGTGTGGAATTGAGGTGGGACTAGAAGCTAAGGCCTGATCAGAAGTATTCACTGGGAAGGGTCTAATGTGGAAATTCCCTAAGGTGATTTGTACAACTGGAAATACTTTGTACTGATACTGAGGTATGATGACCTATGAGAGTAACTATACACAGATAGTGCCTGTGATACAGCCGTGAGATTTATGTGGTTGCCTATATAATAAACATCTTAATTTGCAAAAGAGATCGTGGTGCCCTATTTCTGTGTTCCTGCACCTGCACCATCTCCACTACCGTCACCTCCCTTACTGCCTTGGCCTGAACTTGCGCAGAAAAGACCCTGAGATCTTAGGTACTTGACCGGGAAGCTGACACTCTAATCCTACCGGGAGAGGGTTGGACCTCGGTTTCAAACTAGAAGACATTATCTACCCATGTACAACTGCAGCTGGGGGGGGGGAGGGGATAAGGGTGCTACATAACTGTGTTTTTATTTTCTCTTAAAAATAATTGAACGGAAACAAATGCAATGTGCCCATCCATATTTTCCTAATTATCCCAAACTACTTTTTTTAAAACACAGACAAATAGTTTCCATTTCAATATACAGTAGGGTCAATTTAATATTATTTATTAAACCATATTATTTACAATAGTAATAATTATTACAATAATACCTATTAAACAAATAATGGGATAGAAAATTATGACTTCTTGAGCACACTAAGCCTACCAAGTGCCATGCGATTGGATCCTACAATTTGAGCCTTTCCTGAACCCCTTCAAAACCCCAAGGAACCCCAAGCGTAATTACCAGGAGGCTCCTTTTAATCCCTCCGGGGGCCAAATTCACCCAAACCGCTTTAGATGTAGGCAGAGTCTGTAATTGGAACATATCTGAATCACATAACTTAGTACTTTATAACATTATTAACCTTTCATAACAAATCAACATTTTCAACATAATCATATCAAGGAGGGGAGGTGGGTGGGAAGAGAAACAGGGAGCATTTAAAGCGAGGAATTGTATCTGCCTGCTGTAATTAAAGAACAATGCAATCCATACTCCATGCTCCAACAGCTAATACTCATTATGTTGGGTATTCATCAGCTCTTTTCTCCCCTCCAACCATGACCCTCCCAGACTCAACAACGTCCAGCTTGGCTATTCCACCCGTTAGCAATCCACTACTGGACTCATACTCCATCCAGACCCCCTTTATTTTGTAACTTAAATTTTATTTCCAATTCGTACAGACAAAATAAAATTTCAATACATTGCATGTAATACATTTACATCTGCATCATACTGTCCAGAGAGTTCAGAATCAGGGTATATAGAACAGGAGAACTTGGTTAAGGGATGGGGGAAGGTAAGGTAAGGTAGAGGTAACTTCTACTCCAGATCTTGCTCATTCAATTTTTGTCAACTCGCTCTCATGGTAATTCTCTTCCTTGATTCTGCACTGTCCCAGGCCAGCCATCCTAATGTTAATGTAAATAATATGGAATCAATCAAAGAACTACACTTTATCTACCACCAAATGAGAATGCACCTAATTCTATCACAGCAAAATTGAGATCATGCTCACTCACCTCTGCTATATCTGATTGAGCCAGCCATGGCAGCCAGACCTTTTGAAATGTAGTGCCTGTATCATTCACTAGGCTTGTAAGTTTCTCCATCTGACAAATAAACCAAATTCTGTTCCTAATTTCTGCAATTGCTGGAGAATCCTTTTGTTTCCATAATGCTGCGATCTCGCACCTCGTTGCCATTGCAAAATGTGCAATAAGTTTGTTCTCTTCTCTGGACAGCTGTGGTGCTAGTCTGTTTAACAGGAACAGCCACGGATCAAACAGGATCTCGATGTCCAAAATCCTCTGTAGCCAATTGTGAATTTTCTGCCAGAGGGGCCTAACCCGTGGACACGACCAAAGCATATGTAACAAGTCTGCTTGTTGCCCACATTGTTTAGGACACAATGGGGACTACCCTGACAAAATATGTTGATAATTTTAGTGGGGTGAGTTACCATCTCATCAAAAACTTTATATGCATTCTCCTTCAGTGTCGTGCAGATTGAAATCTTTGCTCCAGCCGTAAATATCTCATCCCACTCTTCTGCTTCTAACGTTTCCCCTAAGTCCTGCTCTCATTGCGGACAAATTTTTAGTGGGCGTGCATATACAGGGCCAGAACAGATCACTTCCTAATACAATTGATATGTAAGTCCACATGTCTGTTTTTGAAAGATAGAGCTTCTCAAAATTTGCTAATAGACGGATGGGGGACATTTTTGAGTAAAAAGCTCTGATTTGGAGGTATCTAAAGAATTCAGAGTGGGGAATTTCTTTTTCTACCTTAATTTGTTCAAAAGTTGTAATGTTTTTCCCTGCCCCAAAATCCCTAAATCTAAGAAATCCTTTTTGTTTCCAAATTGCTAAATCTCTATTATTCAGACCCAGAGCAAAGCACGAGTTATCAAATAGTGGAGTCATCAGCATACCTCTAGAGGTCAACCCACATCTAAATTTAGTAGCTTCCCATACCTCCAAGGAATTGGACATCAAGGAAAGCGACTCTGAAGGAGTCCAGATTAGAACCAGATTGGAACCAGATTAGATTGTATAATTGTAATTGAGCGCATATCTCCTTTTCTAATTCTACTCAACGTTTACAACTGGGATCTACAGTATGTGCCACTGCGAAATGTGGCTTAATTGAGCTGCCCTGTAGTATGATACCAAGCAAGGTACTGCTAAACCACCCGCCAAATTTGGTCTTCTAAGAATCCTTCCTCTAATTCGAGGTTTCTTATAGCTCCAAATAAATTTGGGGATTAGGGATTGTAAAGATACTGTAGGATCTCCTTTAATCGTATTGGATTTGGCAGGGTATGGAACAGATAAAGTATATGAGGGAGAAGATTCATTTTGATGCAATGTATTTTGCCTATCCAGGAGATATTTTACTTAGACAAAGATCTAATATTTTCTCTCTGGGTCTTGATTAACTTAGGGTAATTAGCCTGATATAATGACATAGTTATTCATGAGAGATACTCCTACTGTAGGTACTTAATAGCTTGAGGCTGCCATTTGAAATTGAAGTTAATTGCTAGTAGCTTTTCCTGGTTCTTCGGGAGATTTATATTTAGTGTCTCTGATTTTGCATTATTTATTTTACACGCTGAAAGTTTTTGTTGAAGGATCCCAATAGATTAAATAAATTGGACAAGGAGATGAGAGGCCTCGACAAGGTCAGGAAGACGTCATCCGCATACAAAGCAACTTTATATGTCTGATTATTGATTTGGATCCTGCACAAAACCAAGAGCAAAGGGGAAAGAGGGCAACCTTGTCTGGTGCCACTCCTGATCTTGAACAAATCTGATGGGAACCCTTGATGAGTCACTCTGGCCGCCGGGTTAGAATACAATGCAGAGATGGCCCTTAAACTTTTAACCCCAAAAGCAAATGCTCCAAGTGTGGCAGGCAGATACGGACAACCTATCCTATCAAACACTTTTTCTGCATCTGAGCTTAAAACCATGACCGGAATCTTTTTTGTGTTTGCCAATTCAAACAAATCTACTATGCGCCTTGTATTATCTGCCACCTGTCTGCCTGATATAAACCCCACCTGATCGGGGTGGACCAGTCCAGGGAGAATCCGACCTATCCTGTTAGCTAACAATTTTGAGTAAATCTTGATATCCGAATTTATTAGGGATATTGGATGGTAACTCTTACAGCTAGTCGGATCTTTCCCTTGTTTAAATATCAGGGAAATTGACGCCTGTAGCATTCGTTCCGGGAATGAGGCTCCATCTAGAAGTGCATTATACATTTTGAGAAGATGTGGGGCTAATAGATCAACAATGTTTTTATAGTACAGATTAGAGAAGCCATCTGGGTGTGGAGCCTTTGAAGGCTTTAGTTGTTTGATTACTTGCGTTACTTCTTCAGCGTGAATTCTCCCACCAGAAAGTCCTTCACCTCCGTGTTCAATCTGGGCAGCCTTGCCTCTGCTAGGAAAGTCTCTAGGGCCTTTTGTGTATTAGCATTATGTGTAACCTTCTCTCCATCGTATAATTACTCATAGTATCTTTTAAATTCCTCTACTATTAACTCAGGATTGGAGGTCAGCCCTCCTGTTTTAAGTTTAATAGCTTGGATATTAAAATGTGCTTGTTGGTTCCTTAGTTTTTACGCTAGCAGTGTATCTGGCATGTTCGCTTTTTCGTAAAATTTCCTCTTTGACCAACTCATTGCATTTTCCGCCTGGGAGGTTAGAAGCAAGTTTAGTTATATTCTAGTATCCTTCAATTTTTTTAGCGTGTCCACCTTGTTATTATTTTTATGTTCATCTAAAAGGTTAGCCAATCTTGACTCTAGCTCTAAAAAATGTTTGTTTTATTCTTTTTTCCACCCTGATGCGATGCTAATGAGTCAACCTCTAAGAGTTGCTTTATGCGCTTCCCATAGCGTAATATGGGTACTCACGCATCCCTTATTAATTCTAAAGAATTGATCTATTTCCTTTTCTACTTTTTGTAAAACTTCTGGGATTTTTAAAAGGGCCTTGTTAAGCTTCCAATTTGCTCCCGTCCTGACCAGGCTGAGATCCACGCACTTTAATTCAATTTGTGCATGGACAGACCATGAAATGTCATGGATCTGGGTCGCTGTGACCTTTGGGACCAGTCTGCTTGATATAAAGAAGTAATCTATTCTACAGTACTATAGCTTGAGTGTGGGTTAGAAAAAAAGGTGTATCCTCTTTTATTTGGATGTAACGCCCTCCAAATGTCAGATAATTTTACCTCCTTCAGTCCTTTCTGGAATATGCTTGTTTCCTCCCTTCTTACATGTGTAGGCCACGCTTATCTATCCATGACAGGACCATCAAGACCCTTTTAAACACCTTTTCCAGGTAAAAGTTTGAATTGCTGTCTCTAAGCCAGTTCTTGTTTTGCGACCCTAGATCTTTGGGACAATGAGGGAACCAAGAAACTAACTGAAACCCTGGTCTCGCACAAGTAATCCAACACTCAAGGATCTTGCTCATAGATGATATGTCACTCCTGAGGCAGCCAAACACGTTTATCTATTTGTTCTTGGAGGTGCTTCGAGCATTGTATCTTTCCTGCTGCATCGACTTTTATGACTTTACCATAGCTTAGCTATTTCGGATTTGAGTTCTGCTGCAGATCTAGAGAAATCAGCCTGGATAGTCCACTAAATGTCCCTGGAAATCATTTGAAGGTCTTTCAGAGTAATTGGTCTGCATTCCTCTCACGCTATGTCTGCCTCTGTCTCCTCATGCAATTTTAGTGAGGAAGCACCACTATCTTCTGCTATCTCAGTCTCCACACTGTGTACCCCCATTGGTGAAAAATGTTGAGACCTCTTGAGTGGAGCCACTTTTGGGACATTTAGTTGGCATTCCTGAGTTATTGCCTGCCTTCCGATGCAAGTCTTTCTTCATTTTAGCGCCATCTGATTTATGCTCCGTAATATGTTGAGGATTCACGGGGCTAATTTAGCAGACGTCCGCTCCCGCCGGCATCACATGAGACTCTCAGTTTGGTGTTATCAGCGCCTCCAGTCACAGTAAACTTCAGGGATCATGAAGACAGTCCCCACCATGACAGATATCTTTCATACTCCTACCTAATTGACTGTTACTCAGGCAGGAGTATATAAAAAGGATCTTTATTCAGACAGCCACTGCGGATGTCATTACAGCGTATGCCTTGTAGTTAGGTATGGATCTCAGATCTCTGGAGGGTACCAACCTTCTGATAATGGTAAGGCCAGGAGCTGTGTTAGATCTTGGGCTGCAAACAGCCCCAGGAGGGACTGCAGGCATGGTCTCTACCCCAGGAGGGGCAAAGCTGAACTCATCTCTCTTCCCCGGCTGGGAAGGACTCTCTCTATAATTTGGAGTGCTTCCTCCCTAATGCATAAAAGGGAGGGCACATGATCTGCACCATGATTGGCTGCAACACAGACCCAGTGTCACCTCCTCTCCTGCCACTCAGGGAGGCTGCGTGAGTGTGGGGGGGGGGTAAACCCCAAAGGGTAGCCTGTCATTGTCTGTATCTATTAGAACGTACGTGACAGGAAGGCAGAAAGATAGTCTGGACCAGCCATGGCTATATTAATAAAGGGCATAGGAGCTAAAATGTGTAACTTTAAAAAACAGCTTTTGAATTGTGAGTACAATTCATGTATAATGCACTTGTGAAACTTTTTCTCTCTGTCCTGTCTTACAAATTCTGTAAATTTCTACATATAGTGCATTGGTAGCACTATATAAATACAAATATACATACATACTAAATCACACTATACAGTTCACCTATTTGATAAGACGTTAATTTTTTTTCCTTACCTTTCCACGTTGGCTGCATTTTTAACATCGGCCAGCCACATCATTGGATGAAACCTGGTGTTCTTTTTCTGTTCCACAGCAAAAACTTTTTAACATGACTTGGTGACAATACCAATCATTTATATGTTTTTACATTTCTAAATCTTTTGTAGATCCAAAAGCCCTAAGAACAAAAGGAAAGAGAAAAACAAAGACCGAAAGAGGTACAATTTGACATTTCTAAGACTTGTGAGTTGGAAATAAATCAATGTATGAAATGTTGTACAGTATGCTCAGTCATTGACTAAAGAACATGTCTGAGATTGTAGGGCCTTCTATTATTGGGTGAAGTTTCATAGTATTTCCTGGTAAGTCTCATGTTTGTTAAGCATAAAAACAAACACACCTGCACCCAATAAACTTGGCACGTGGTAGGTTTGTGACTGGTAATATTTTCATGCAGTGCTTATAATTGTCATGTCTGTTTAGATTTCTTCTCTCCCCGTTCTCTTAAACACTTTTAATCCTCTTGTTCATGATGATATCACTATTATTTGAAGTGTTGTTTGAGGGTCAGTGAGCATTTTTCATGGCAAGGTAATTTGAGGTTAATAAAAAAAAAATGTCAAGTAAAGTAGAATATTAGTGATCGACTCAGAACTGTCATATGCGGATTTTGTTGTTGTTGCAGTTCTAAGGTTATGCTGATTATATCCTCAGAGAAATGTATTTTAATTTGTAATCTGTCATGTTCCTTTCTTTGCACAAATATAATCTGGCAGATCTCGCAGTGCGTCAACAACGCGCAGAACCCACAGGCACAGCAGCTGTAGCTCTCATAGTGCATCACCTTCTTCCGACTACAGCACCTCCAAGTCACTGAGCAGGTAGTCCTGAGGCCGTATCTAACATATGTCAAAAGTAGACTTTGGGCCTGATTCAGTGTGTTCCAAAGTGGCCAATCAAGTAAATGTCAGTTTTAGGTTAATCACTATGCAATTGGCCACTTCAGAACATGTTGAATTAGGCGCTTTGATGTAATGATAAAGCAATCTTAGGTTTGCAAGTTTGTTAAATGGGATCAAGGGAGCTTTTTTTAGGACACAAGAAGAACAATCTTATATATGAAGAATGTAAAGTGTTGATGTTGACCAGACTTATGTTTCTTGATATTTATGAACTCCATGCATATCTGAACAGATTAAACACTGGTCAGTCATATGTTACACATTATACATGCATACTGTAAAATATTTACGTGTATAACATGAATGTGTGCTTTCACACTATAAACACGTATGCATCACCCTTTCTACATTGTGCAAATGTAAACACCCACATAGGATGAAGAAATTATTAAACTACTGTTTCCTGTTCATAATGTATGTAATATTTCTTACTCTTCTCTCACAGACAAAGCCCCAAGCACAGGCAGGATGATGACCGTAAACCTTCTAGTCACAGGTCAAGCTGCAGTCTGTCCTCATCCTGCACCGGCCACAGTCGTTCTGCCACACCACATCAGAATGGGCACAAGAGTGGCACTCACAATGGTCACCACAGCCAAGGGCACGACACCCTTCCAGCGAAACATTTGGATGTACGTACACTTTTATGGTTTCCCTAAGTACCATGTTGCCTCTTATTCCTTTAGGCTCCCTTGCAGCCCTATCCACAGTGTGTCATATTGTACCACTTACTGGGCAGTAAGATGAGGGGTTTACATGTGATCAAAGTTAAAAAAAGTTATAGCATTAAAAATAATGACCTATAATGTCTGCCTGTGTCATACTGAAGAGGCAGAGGGCCATATTTACAAAAGTGGTACTATGTCATAAGACACTTTTCTAATGGTAGAAGACACCTTACAATCCATTTGTTGAATATGGACTGGAAGGTGTCTTATTCTGGCATATGAAAGTGTCTTGTGGCATCGATCTGCTTAGTGAATATAGCCCAATGTGTCTTCCAGTGCTGAAAGTGTAACTTAACTCTTATGGCAAAGTACTGCTTGATAAATAGGGGCCAACATGTTTTTTTTTTTTCCAAACCTCTCATTATCAAAAGTTCCTTCAACATAAATGTTTTTATTTTTTTCTGTCTCCTTATCCTTTTACTGACTTTTAAACAGGCACAAAATGGCAATTTTTGATGTTTAAATATTTGTTCAAAACTCAAACTCAGATTCCAGTATATACATTTCTCTTTAACTTGCATTGCCTGGTTGTATTTTCTATCCACTAGAAAAGAAACATACACACACGTATAAATATCAGGTGGCAAGACTGTTTTTGCTTGCACAGTTATGCTACTTTAACAAGAAGTATCTATATAATTATAATACTGAAAAAAGGGGTCTTAAATGTATTTAAATTTAAATTCTTAGCATTAAATATGGTATAAGAATTCTACAATACTCACAACTGAAGCACATGGAAATAGTGTAGGAAAGACATAAACAGAGATAGTATTTGCTATAATTGAACTGGCATATTAGATATTTTTTTTAACATGTTGAATAGCACACATACTATATGTGTCAAATTGGTCAGTATCACAGATTCTCTGTTCCTATTGGTGATCAGATCCGATGCCTCCACCGATAGGCATCCAAAAAGTAACAACCAACAAGGATCAGCACACAAATTGTTTTTTATAACATATAAAAAAGGAAAGGGGAGTATAAAAACATACAGTATCCATTTGGCTTGTTTCAGGCTTACTTTAATATGAAATCCATTTGGAGTGTTAAGGTGCACTCACTCGACCCATCGGAAATGCCTGGGGTGCACATTCATCACCGTCGTGGGTGTAATCAGTAGCAAATGTTTATCCTTCCAAAGTAGGAAAAAAGGCGCCACTCCAGAGGATGTTGTCAAAATTAGAAAATTCTCTTCATTAAGGAATATAGAATAAGTCCTCTGGAGTGCCGTCTTTTTTCCTCCTTCCCAAGGATAAACATTTGCTATTAAAAACATAGGTTAGACAAGATAAGCTTAGACATCTACTGCTCTCTGGCTCTTTCAGGGCTCATAGTCCCTTCCTCAGGCTTACCTGGAACAAAATGCAACCCAGTTTAATTACCAAGCAGGGACCACATGAAGGAGAGGTGGAACACCTCTAGACCAGGGGTGAGCAAACTTTTTATGCCGAGCCCCCTTTTTATCCATGACATTTCTCGGGCCCCCCCCTGCCTGATGTAATCAAAATCACATGAAAAAAAAAACCTTTATTAAACAGTATAGTATGTAAATACAAATATGTCTAAGGTCATGTGTATAGTGCCCGCGACGGAGACGCGTGATGTCACCCATTGCCGCTAGCAAAAGTTGTATTTCACTTTGTGGCGGCGCGAGCGACAAGGCCATTGATTGGTTCAGAGGCTGTCACATGAGGCGACAGCCCCTGAAAAATCAAATATTGCCGGCTTCAAAAACTTGCGTCGCCACGTTACGCTTACTATAAGTGCACGCGGCGGCAACAATGCATTTGTTTTCGGGTGGCGTCGCCGGCACTATAAGCGCAGTCTAAATACTTACATACTTCAACAGCTCGCTTTTGCAAAATTAGGCTGCATCCACGCTGCCGCTGAGAGCGGTGACATCACCAACTCTCCAAGCATGAGCACAGGGTGTCCTGCATAATTTTGGAAGCACAAACGGGGAAGTCTTTTCACTTTTTTTTTTCACCCATTATTTCTGTACATTCATAGTATGATTGATATAGTGGCAGCCTAGCCTCTCACTTGCAGAGGATCGCAGCGTAGCAGGTTGCCAGCAGACGAGAGCAGGAACACAGCGCTATTGCAGGGCAGACACTGGAGGGAGGGGCGTTTGACATCACAGCGCTCGCACGTGCTCCTTCCCCGTACCTCCGAATCACGTGGCCGCCACCTGCACTATTCTGTTCAGCCGCCCGCACACATCTTCGGTTGCCCGCCTGCGCACATCTTCTTGGCCGCCCGTGCACATCTTTTTCGCATGCGCACCCAGGTTTTGCCGCACGCGCCCCGCCTAAATAATCTTGCGCCTCCCCCCCCAGTTTGTGCACCGCTGCATTCAATCACAACACCCACACAATCACAGAACACACACACAGCACACATACTCAATCACCACACACACACAACCCCCCCCACACAAACACTCAACCCCCCCACACATACACACACTCACCCCCCACACACACACTCAACCCCCCCACACACTCAACCCCCCCCCCACACACACACAACCCCCCCCCCACACACACTCAACCCCCCCTAACACACACACTCAACCCCCCCACACACACACACTCAACCCCCCACACACACACACACTCAACCCCCACCCCCCCCACACACACACAACCCCCCCCCCCCCCACACACACACTCAAACCCACACACACACACGCAACCCCACACACACACACACACAACCCCCCCCCCACACACACACACACCCCCCTCACCCCCCCCCACACACCCCCCTTCCCCACACACACACCCCACACCCCCCACCACTCTACTCCACCCCCCCTCACCCCCCCCCACCCCCCCACACACACACCTAGTGGGTGGGGGGAAGTTGTAACTAAGTCTGCTCAGGTCTTCCCATGTGCTGCTGAAAACGGGCGGGTAACAGACAGGAGGAGGAGGGCTTGTCCGTGTTCCTGGAAGGCCCCGCAGCAAGGCCCCGCCCCGTCTGCAGGCAGACACAGCAGAGAACTGGCCGCCCTCAAGTTACCCCGCACGCAGCCTGCGCCCCCCCCCCCTAAATAATGTTTGTGCACCGCTGCTCTACACAATGACCCAAGCAATTGTTTAACATTTCGGTCTCACTGACCATGCTTTGCTTCAGAAACAAAAGCTTGTTGCATTTCAACATTGAATCTCCAAGTCAGCAGAAGAGAGACGTGCACATTTTTGCTGAAGTTTGCAAATCAAGAGAAACCTTGTGAAAACGTCAAGATTCCCCCCAAAATATGCGGAACATATAAAATCAATGTGCAAGGTCACAACGCCCATAACATACTGTACCTGCATTTATTGTCATTTTTAAGAATTCTGCTGAAAGGTGTAAACATTGGCCAGTTTCATACTTTCCCAAACAATGTGAGCTTCGCAAAACGTTCACCACAAATGTGAAATTAAGGGGGGGGGGGGACACACTCAAAGAATTTGGTGACCCAAATTTAGAGAGATCTGCACATCTCTACAGCAAAGCATTGTAGGCAATGTAAAGAGCAGTAAGCGTGACACCTTGGCCTCCTGCTGAAACATAAAGTGAATAATATCCTGGGTGGGTTTGAGACAAAACAAACAACACTTAAAGAAAAAGGGTGAACAGTGACACCTTGAGTCATACTGTATATAATACTGTAAGTGGTGCTATGCCAAGTGGTCAAGTGTGTTAAAAAAGCACATTAAAAACATTCACATGTACAGTAGCAGACTAAACTAAACTCCAATGTTAATTTTATGTATAAAATCTGTAGGGGAAAGCAGGTACATGTATCAGTGGTACAAGGAGCAGCCATCAGCATAACAGTTATCATTATTTATTTATTCACTGCAAATTCTGTGCACAAATGTCTAGCTGAGCGATATGTGCTTCTAGAAATCCCTTGAAGGTTATATATCCAAATTTTCTTGTTGCTTAAAGCAGGGATTTTTTTTCTTCCATTGATACATATTGTGCTATTTTTAACCATTTTTTTCTAATGATCACTTTGGCTCCAATTTTGCCCCAGCTTTGCAACCAGAATAAATAAAATAAGAAGACAATAAAACCCGGAAGACTTAATATAATACTCTTGTCTATTTCTCTGTCCTTGTTTAGTTACAACTTAATTCTCTCATTTATTTATCTCTATTTGTTTTCTATTCCTGTTTCATTCTCTCTCTCTCTCTTTGTACATCAAAGTTTTGTGTCTTCCTTTTGTCATACTTTAGTTCTTCTTCGCTCACTTTTACCATTTCACTTTCCTCCTCAATTCCCTTAACTACTTAATTTTTATAACTATCCTGTTTTTGTTAGGGCAAAATGCAAAATGGATAGAATTTCGCACAATATATTCTTGCAAATTGATTAAAGTAATAAAGTAAGATAGGACTTCTTTGCCTCCTTTGCAAAACCCCCCTTTTGATGTCTGAGTTATACGTATTATGATGAAGTGCATGTTTAGTATATTTTAGATTAATCTAACCTAGATGAATTTATTTCAATTTTTTTTTTTTAATCCCATCTATGTTTTTCTTTAGCCTCTCATTTGAAAAGCGGTAATACTTTGACTTTATTTTTAGGGAGCAGTGGTCACATTAGTGTACTTTCACTCATTTATCATTTTCTTTCCCATTAACAGAAACGCAGTTTGATTATCTTCTTTTTTTTCCCTGTGATGTTCTAGAATTTTGCTTTTGTGTGTTTGTTATTGTGGACTTTTTTTTAGTAGTAAGACAGAGATATGTTTTATTTTCTTAAAATGTATATCATTTTTTTTAGATAGTTCATTTAAAAGGGAAGATAACTGATAACTTTTTTTGTGTGTATTGTACACTGGTGTACGATAAACAGCCGTAACCTACCATCTACAGATGTCTTGCCAACTTAAAATGCAAACAGGTCAAAATGTACTGACTTATGAGGTATAAGTTACAGTATCTGACTTTGTAATAACACACTGTATGTATTAAATGAGACTCTGATGTCTGCTTTATTTTCTGTTGGACTACACTTGCTTAACCTTAATAAGGTAAATATTTTCTCAAAGTAGTTTTTCTTTGATGTCTTGTAACAAACTTATGTATACAACTTAAGTCACAGCTATATTTGCAACAGAGTTTGAGATTTAATATGACGCATACAGTACATGAACTGTGACTTGGATTACATACTATAATAATTGTAACTTACTTCACCTATGAGCAATTCTAAAATGTTTCCCCTTGCAACTCATCACATTCAGATAAAGACTATGGCCCATATGTACTAAGCAGGGTTATCCCATAAAATATCCTCCAGTGCCAGAAGATTCAAGTGAATGTGCTTTTAGGTGTCTTCCTATGGCAGAAGGTATCCTATGTGATAGCACCACAATTATGGGCCTAATGGACATTCCTAGACATGAAAGCTACAGTACATGTATATACTGGGTCAGCGCTAATATTAAGTGGAGTAATATATTTGAGTGCGCCACAATGGCAATAGTTCACATTAGTGACTTGCACATACTGTAAGTTATTATTGGTTAATGACTTAAGGAGAATAGTTTCATTGCTGATACATATATAATCAGAAATTGTTCTCTTAATTGACAGGAAAATATGTTTTGATTGATCCTAACACTCGTCTTTTCAGAACAATATAGGGACACATTAACAGAATACTAATGACTAATGTTGGCAATGCCAATATCCATGTTTTATGGATACTATATATATAAATAAAAGACTAGTGTATACCAACTCAAAGCAACTAAAACCTACCTGGGATTATTCCGTGAGACGATCGGAAAAGGGCGCAGTTGACTTCCCTTTTAAATAGCAATTCAAATTTTCATTTCATTCTGGTTGGCTTCCACATCTGCTCTTTCCTAATTCATTCTCTCGACTTCCCTCTGACGACCTTCAAAGACCTCAATGGCGCAAGGCCTTTAGATGTTACATATTTGTCTGATGGGTACAATGCATGCACTTTAATGTTTAATGATGAAACCTAAAATGCTTAATACCTGCTCCTTCTCACCTTCTACCGCCCCCTCCCTTCCCCCCAAAAAAGCCAATGAAATAAACACGGGACAGTAAATTGGCTGTTGTATTTGATTAACAGAAAAATGAAAGCAAAACAAGCTATTAGCTTGGGGATTACTAAAGAGTCAATGTCTTTTCCCCCCATTCTGCACTCCAAATGCGGAGATTATTGTTTTCTTTCTATTGTTGCATTCCTGCCACTGACTATTAAAGAAGGTAGGTATTTGTCTACCTCTGCACGTTCACATCGGCAGATGAGCCTGTTGAAGCACAGTAGCGTAATTTTAATGTTACTTTTCTTATTCTCTCTCTCTCTCTCTCTCTCTCTCTCTCTCTCTCTCTCTCTCTCTCTCTCTCTCTCTCTCTCTCTCTCTCTCTCTGACATTATTTCTGTTTGTTTCTGGTGTAAACATACAACTAAATATTTTGCTCTTGATTCACAAAAAAGGCAAATAGTACCTACTTACAGCTTTATTTTTTTGCTCATCATATAACATCTACAGTATGTACGTCTATATAAATATATACATACTGTATATCATTGTGCGTGTATATATAGATATATACATACAATTTATTTCTTGCTCTCTTGTTGGAATGCATTTCTGTGTGTTTTCGCCTGTTTGGTTTTGTGTTCATTCCCATAAAAGCTATAACATCTTTATTCCAGTTCAGTTTGATGGCAATGAAAAGCTTTAAAGGGTCTAAGGCTAATAGAGTCTTCAGTGTATGTTATTTCAAGAAACCCCATAGACCTGTGAAATTGTAACAGGCTGTGTATGCTCAGAAATACAGCAGGTCTCTGTTTCCTGTTTCAAATGTATGTACCAAGTCTAAAGAATAAATCCATCGACAAAAATAGAAAGGGACAAAATAATAGTTGGATTTTTGAATGGACAGTTCCCTATATTTTTGTAATGTAGCAAGCAGCCTCTACCTGTTGTGGAAAAAAGTGTGTTTACTGATAAATACAATTCTTTTGGAGTTTTGAGTCATCAGACATATTACAAAGATATGAGTTGCCTTCCTTTGTTTTGACTGAACACAGAAAATAGTTACATCGAGCATAATAGGTGCGTGACTTTTGGAGGGATAGGCAACTCAACTCAAAGGTTGTAAAATTAACACCAGATCACCAATTAAAAGCTGAAAGAAAAGTTTACTAACAGAACAGTCAATTCTTATTTACTATAAGGACAATTGGTATGTCATAGACACAGTGCCTTTTAATATTTTGAAGATTTTATATCTTCTTTTGGAGGAAAGATATAAAAGAAAATGCAGATCAGGTTAATATTGAGGCATACGGAAAATATATTGCCAGGGAATAATAAATAATAAAGGAATTCGTAATTTTCTTGTAAAACAGAAGTCAAATTATGTAATTTTGTTTTACATTTTCTGGATAACAAGGATATATCTATTTTTTTTTTCCAACTGTGTTACCATGCACAGTTATACACTCACTCTACAAACACATGTACAGTAGTATCCAAAGCATTTGGAGAGACGATTGTCACAGTCCACAATCATATTTGCAAAACCACAGTAGATCTTACTTAAATTAACTGTATGGACCAGAGGCCTCACAGTCCTATTGTACTCACGTAATGCTCCATGTTAGTCAAATTTGTGCACTACATAGACCACATACTGTATAATATTACAGCATATGTGTAGCTCCGCTGGCTGATACTATGCATATCATATGCACTGACCGAGGCCCCTTGCATGCACACTTACCAGAACAGCCTCAAATTGTCTATGGAAGTTCTCCCCACTTACCACTTAGATTGTAAGCTCTTCAGGACAGGGACTCCTTTTATTATTGTTTTGTCTGAAACGCGTATTCCCATTGTGTTATAATATTATGTCACGTGCATTGTAGAGCACTATGTACCTGGATGGCCCTATATAAATATAGATATACACACATCTTTAATAACTACGTGTTTGTTGATGACTTAAACACATGTAAATATAAATTCCCCATTATTGACATTTCCATTTGATATACTCAATAAAACAAATCTCTTTGCAGCATACTTATTTCAGGGATAGTAAATGAGTTTCAAGCATTTACAAGTAAAAACAATAGACATTAGGTTGGTTGATAACTATAAAGGAGATACATGATGCTCATTTTAACAGTTACCTACTGTATAATCTTACTGTGTGATAAAAATACCAAGTGCATTTTTGTGTCTGTCCATTTCCATCTTTGTAAAAAGACCCACTGTGTTTAATAAAGTCAATGTAAGGTGAGAAAAATGGTGTAGGGGGAAAGGCATGATGATTGATTGAGAGTTTCAACTTTTATAGCCATTGGGTAGAAATATTCCCACATGCAGACCCAATTTCTTCTATTTGCTTAACCAATTATTGGCATATGGTTTTTGCTTGTTGCGATAGGGGAAGTTTGGATGCAACAGTGATGATCTGGTTATGTACAGTACACTGTAACCATTTAGTTACATCATGTGGAGGCAGCTCCATAACTCATATATCATAAGATTAAGGGACTTACTTAATATAGTCCAAAGGGGCAGTTCAGGCCATTTTCAGACAAAAGCCTGCATTGATATCAATGGGAGTTTTTATCTCACGCAATTTCTCCTGTCGAAGATCAGATCATGTTAGAGCACTCTCTAACTAAAACCTCACTGCATTTTATCATTTGTGTTTTTTTTTTAGTATTAATGGATTTGGAGCCTCTTTGTTTTAGGTGGAAATTTTATATGTGGGTAAAGGTTTCTGTATTTCTGTAATAAAATGACATATGCCAGTTTTGATTCAAATCTTAAAAGAAAAGTGACTTACAGTATGTAGCACTAGTGTCATTTTTGCAAACTTGTTTTAAAATCTCAATAACCTTCTATGCTAAAGGGATAAATACAAACTTAATGCCAATTTATGCTCATTAGAAAGGGTGAAATCCATTATAAATATTATGGCTTCCGTGTCTTCTATAACTGATGTGTCCTTTTACTCAATGATCCTATGTAAAACACAAGTTAGAAGGACAGGATGATGACAATACGTTTCTTCTAGAGAAATACTGTACGCAGTATGGGAATTAGTAATGAATGTCAATCATTCTGATACTCTTATATATAAAGAATATCTCCAAGGAGTTGTCTGTTTTATGTAAGTTATATATAATACAATTTGTTTATTTTTTGTGTATTAGAAGACTTACTAACAGGTCATCCTGATTCTTGCAGTCCTTAATGACAATCTAAAATGTTACTGCACTATAACATACATTTTTATATCATATTCATCTATAATTCCTGTAGTTTCCCAGAGTCCCGAAGAATTTAAAAAGAAAGCTCAGTTTTGCTTTATTTGAGTGTGTAATATTGCTGCATAAAAGGACATTGCGATTTTCCCACTCTTGTACAGATACAGCCACCAGTATTAGAACTCTTGCCTGGGAATTTCTGGGACAGTCTCACAGTAAATGCCTCAACATTTCTGTGAGATTCTTAATGGCCTATCGGATTAACACAGTGGGGGTCCTTGCAGCCCCATTCAGTTTGAATGGGACTGCAGGGATCCCCCGCTGTGTTAATCAGATGGGCCATTAAGAATCTCACAGAAATGTTGAGGCAATGTTAAAGCATTTACTGTGAGACTGTCCCAGAATTTCCCAGGTAAGTGTTCTAATACTGGTGGCTGCATCTGTACATGAAATTAAAATAGAAATGAAGCGAAGTTGTGTGTTGAAACTTAAAGAACATGTTGGATTTGTCCACGTACAAAACTAGTTCATGATGATCATAAATTCTACAGAGTCCTCCGAATTCCATTTGATAGATGTTTTGTCATAGAAACCTAAGTTGATTTTTAACCACTTCATCCAGAAGGACAAATACTTTGGTATTCAATAACCTCCAATATGGTTATTGCACCGTGATCCCATGTTAACGGCTATTGACTTGAATGGCAGTTATCGCAGGATCTCGGTGCGAGAATCTCCCCCATAGGCCCAGACGCACGAAACTCTGTTAAATCAGGGCAAATAATGTCAGGTTACTGTACCTAAATTAGTAATGGACATTATTTTCCTTGTGTTTAACTAAAATTAAATAGGTGCAAATCACATTTATCAGTGTGGCTGTATTTTTATGGTAATTACCTATCATGACAGGATATTTTTTATTTATATACCTCCAACAATGTACACAGAGCTTTACAATACAGGGAAATCTAATACAATAAATGCAAATAACATTCTTTTTGAATGTACATCTATTGCAGTTTTCACTCCACTTTTGCCTTTGATACATTCTGTAGAAAGCGGGGTTACTCTAGTAGCTGCGAGTTGTATGTATGTATGTATGTACTGTATGTACCGTATGTACCATATGTATATCTTTATTTGTATAGCGCTGACAGTGTACTCGGCGCTTCACAAAGACAATACTGTACAGGGAATTATAATAATACAATAAGCGCAGCAAAGTCAGACAATAGGAAAGGAAATCCCTGACCCGGAGAGCTTACAATCTAAGTGGTATGTTGGGAGACTTACAGAGATAGCAGGTGAGGGAATACAGTAAGTGCAGTAGATAGTAGTGCTTGGCTACAATAGTTGGTAGGTAGCGACTGTGGATGTGGGACAGTAGCCATGAGTGCAGGTTATTGGGATGCTTATTTTGTGAGGCGAGTTTTTAGGTAGGTCAGTATTAAATTAGATAGTTAACACCATTAAGGAGGCTATTAATTAGATGGGTTAACACCAGTACTCTGACAAATCCCACTGACATTGCAAATGCATTCAATTAATAATTTGTGGGATGTGCTATGAACTTATTAGCAAAATGCAACCCAAACTACAAACATGAACCTCACTCAGAGAGTACCCCTACAGCCCCACCCTCTCCCAACACTGCCCACAATTTTCAATTTGTCCCAGTATCTGAAGAGGAGATTACACAAGCGCTCCTCAAATTAAAACTAAGCAGCTAATATGGACCTGACTTACTGCAATCTAAGTTCCTAAGACTTGGTGCCCCAGTCATTGCCAAACCGATTGCTTCCTAAGTCAACTCTATTCTGCCTGCAGGCCATATCCCTAAGATCTGGAAAACTGCCAGAGTTGTCCCAATCTTCAAAAGTGGGGACAAAAACCCTGTCTCAAACTACAGACCAATCTCTCTTCTCCCAATACTATCTAAAGTCATGGGGAAATGTGTTCACTCCCAAGCGACTACTATACAAAGACAAATTTCCCTAGCCAATTCAAATCTGGCTTTCGCCACAAACACTCCACTGTAACTACCCTCCTAAACGTTTACAATGAGATCCAGTGTGGAATGGAACTGGGACAACTTACTGGTGCATTATTCCTAGATTTTGCAAAAGGCTTTTGATACAGTTGATAAACAAACTCCAGTGCTCTGGAATAGGGAAGCATGCTTTAAACTGGTTTCATTCCTACCTCAGGTAGATCCCAACATGTGTCCATCTCAAGCTCTAACTCCAACCCCTTGGATATCACCTGCTATGTCCCGCAAGGCTCTGTTCTGGGGCCCCTACTCTTCTCAGTGTTCATCAGTGATATTCCCACAGCTTGTAAGGGAGCTTCAATACACATGTATGTTGATGACACAATCTTATATGCACACATCCCTACCCTCTCCGACCTTGAACACGTACTTCAGTCATACTTTTTGAGACTTGAAAATTTTATTTCCAAAAACAAACTGTTTTTAAACACTGATAAGACTGTAACAATGGTATTTGGGACCAAGACTAAATTCTTAAAGCTTCCAGTGACTGAGCTCCAGATCAGAACCAATGCTAACACCACCCTAACTCCTGTTACTAGTTTTAAATACCTGGGCATATGGTTTGACTCCCACTTAACATTCGGGATGCACATTGATACCCTGACATCCAAAACCTATGCCAAACTAGGTGTACTTTACAGGAACAAATCCTCCCTAAGTCTGCTCGTCATAAAGCGTATCACACAGCAGATGCTAATGCCAAATATAGACTATGGGGACATAGTATATTTTAACAAAACCCACCTTAGCAAACTTGATACCCTCTACAATTCAATATGCCATTTTGTCCTCCATGCAACTTCAACACACATCACTGTGAAATGCTCAAAGAACTAGATTAGTTATCACTTGAGTATAGGCGCAAAGTTCATCTCTCCTGTCATGCCTTCAAATACTTTCTGGGCAAGCTACTCGCCTATCTGAACAAGCTCCTGACCCCTACCACATGCAGCACTTATCATCTGAGATTTGACTTCAAAAGACTGTTCATGGTCCCAAGGTTCAACAAAGTATCCGTCCGCTCCTCCTTCTCTTACCGTGCACCTCACAATTGGAACAATCTATCTGAGACTCTCACAGCCACCACCAGTCTAAGTTCTTTCAAAACTAAAGCTGTCTCACATTTTAATCTGGTCTGTAACTGTTACATACGCCTATAAAATATATTATCTCTTACAGTACTTTGCATGGAATGTCTTGTATATATTGTATAACCTTGCTCATTTAATGTAACAATGTATTTGTAACCATGTATCTGTCATCATAACGCTGTGCCCAGGACATACTTGAAAACGAGAGGTATCTCTCAATATTTTACTTCCTCGTAAAACATTTTTATCAATAAAAAAATAACAATTAGCAGGGAAAGAGGTAGCAGGGAGGCAAAAGCTGCATTAAAAAAAATACAATACAATACAATACACACAATCATAACTAATCAGCTAAGTTGCGATTGATCCGTTCTCCTGTGATCGATCGGCAAATATTCGGCTTGGGGGTTTACTAAATGGCTGTCAGTGCAGCAGGAGGACCAAAGATGCAAAGTTCTGTGGAAAGATGATGTGACCAGGAAGTCACTAGATGCAATTGGTGCACCACTAGAGAGATGGCAGGGCCCAAATACAGGTGTGTCAGAGCCTGTTTCAGAAGAGAAAGGGATATGACTTTGTAAATGGTTGCAATAAGAACAAAAAAAGTGTGTTACATTTTAATATATTAAAAATGTCATCCAGAGTTGTTTTTTTTAAATGCTACAAGTATTTTCTCATTGTACAGAACTGATTTATTTATTAAGAAAAACACACAATAATAATAATAATAGCATGTTCTTGTATCGCGCTACTAGTTTTACATAGCGCTTTACAGAGACATTTTGCAGGCACAGATCCCTGCCCTGTGGAGCTTACAATCTATGTTTTTTAGTACCTGAGGAACAGGGAGATAAAGTGATGTGCCCAAGGTCACAAGGAGTCAACACCAGGAATTGAACCAGGCTCCCCTGCTTCAAACTCTCAGTGCCAGTCAGTGTCTTTACTCACTGAGCCATGCCCTATCCCTTGTGTAGGATATTGCTTGGACTGCAGCTTTAAGCAGCAGCTTAGAAACTGAGTCTATACCATAGATGTGTACAAATGATCAGAGTACAAATTCATGCAGCAAGAGCCCTTTCCAAGCGGATTTGCATGTTTTGCTATTTGCTATTCTGCAAGCCCTTCTCGCATGTCCAAACTGTGCAGAAAAAGCTTTTTTAGAAGCGGTTTCATTCTGACTATGCAAATCTAGGTGGAATGACCAAAAATGCGCAAACTTGTATTATTGCCGTGCAAGCCGTATAGCGTATACACAGTGTGTAATATATATATAGCTCTTTGGTTATCATGTCAGGTAAGTTGCAGGAGGCATATACTTATGCTACCCAGGACCAGAGCTCCATTGATCAATTTAACACTGTGCTGGAAATCTTTGAAAAATTATTTCACGAGCTTAGTACAGAGCTGGGAGCCTCTCGGGAGGAGATTTGTGACTTAAAAACAGAGATGCAAGCCTCTCGGAAAAAGAGATGTTCTGTGAGAGAGGCCTTCGAATGGTTGAATAGTGAGTTTTAAACTATAAACCAAATGTGCAAGACCTCTCTGTCCAAGCCAATGAAGGAGATAAGAGACTCCATGAACTAGAAGAGAAGAAACAATTGTCCCAGAAAAAGTTAGACGTTCAGGCAGCACAGCAGAATGCAGAGAGAGAGTGCTGCAAGAAGAACGTGTCTTCCTGGAGCAGCGCACACAAGCAGATAATATGCTGCAGAGCCAGCTACAAGAACTGCGTGAGAGTCTGCAGGAAGCCAAGGAGAAACAGGTGAATGCTGAGGAGAAGCAGCGAGTTCTACAGGAAGAAAGTATCCAAACTGCTAACAAAGTAAAAATGCTGCAAGAGTTTTTGAGTACCCTGTGTCCCCCCAGAGACCAGCATGAGGAGCTGAAGGCCACACGGAGCATAACCAGAGCCTCGCTGGAGGAGGAGCTTACAGGCCAGGTAACTCTGTATGAGAGGGAGCACGAGGCAGTCCAGAAACTGAAGCAAGAGCTAGAGGAGCAGAGACACTGCTCCATCCCCAACAATCAGTACATCTAGGAGAAAGAAACCTGGAAAAGACAAGCGGCTGGGACCCTAGCGACGGAATTGGCAGAGCTCCAAGACATAATGAAGGATGCGTGGAAGCAAGCTCAGAATGAGCACAGTGAAGAGATAAAAGCCCTGAGAGGAGAATTGTGGGATGGACTCAAGAAACAGGGGTCTCTCGCTGAGGAGTGGAAATAGCAGTCAAGCCTGGAAGTGGAAGAGCTAAAGCTAGCAGCTGAACTTACATCCCAGCAACTCACAGCACTGCAGGCGCAAGTCGCTGAGCTCAAAATACAGCTCACCAAAAAGGAAGAGAGAGAGAGATGTGTCCCTCCTCCAAGTGGCCAGCCTTACACTTCGCTATGAGGTCAAAATGGCAGATGCCTGCAAATTGCTGGACAACACAGCCCGTGAGAAGGCCTGGCTGCAGCTGGAGCTGGACAAGGTCCGGGAGGAGTACTGGCAGCTGCAGCTTGAAAATAAAGAAAAGGAAACAGATTTAAACCTTGCTCTGAGTCAGCTGCGAGATGTGGAATCGCGACTCAACTCCAAAGAAGCTGAACTGGCAAATGCATTGAGTAGAAAAGGAAATGCAGAAGGACAGCTTCAAGAGCTAAAAACTCAAATAGCTGGTCTTAAATGCTCATTAAGTGATACCACGAAACGGCAGGAGACTGGGCAGTAGAAACAGATTCTGGACATCAGTCAGAATTCAAAAGCAAGCTGGCAGAGGCTTTCCATGACTTGAGCAAGGGTTACAAGGAACAGACATTTATTGCTAAACTGAAGTCTAAAAAGATGAAGTTGGAGAAAGAGATTCCAAAACTTAAAGAGATATGTTGGTCACAAAAAGAGACCACGATGAGTGAACTCAATGTCCCCACTGACATATGGAGAGCCTGATGCACCCGTTCCTGATGCGCATGTTCCTGATGTTCATGCCCCTGCGATTGAGTTGAACGCACCCATCAGGAAGTTCCTGATTCCAAAACAAAAAGAGATATGTTGGTCAAAAAAGAGACCATGGAAAGTGAACTCAATGTCCCCACTGACTCGTATGGAGAGCCTGATGCACCCATACCTGATGCCCATTTTCCTGATGTTCATGCCCCTGCATTTAAGTTAAACGCATCCGTATTTTGCCCATCAACAGACCACCAGAGGTGGGTCACCCTGAGTCCGCCTTTCATCAAGGCCTTCAGGAAGAGCCTGGAGGATCGCCGGAGAATGCTCTTGAGAGGGAGGAGTAATGTCAGGGTCTCCTAGACATCATGCTCTTTGCCATTGTTCCTTTCTCTGTCCACCGGGTGTGCTGCTGGTTTCTGTCTGCTCTGGGGTTAGTCTGTCTGTCTCCTCTTGTTGCTCCTGTCCTCTGTCCTTATAGATTCCTGTTTCCTGTTCCTCCCTTGCCTTTGTTTTGTGTCCAGACTCCCATGCTTCTGCTTCTGTCCAGTTCTGTCCTGTATTTAGTCTGGTATTTATTAAAGGCCCTTGCTAGTGTTCTGGCTTGTCTCCATTTGTTCCCTGATCCCTTGTCTCAGTCCGTACTCCCTGGTATCTGTCCCTGCTCCCTAGTCTCAGTTCCTGCTCCCGTGCTGTGTTCCTGCTTTCCTGTTGCCGACCCCTGCTTGGACCCCGACTATCCGGCTTGCTGTCTGCCACTGAACCCTGCTTGTGACCCCGACAATCCTGCTTGCTGCCTGCCACTGAACCCTGCTTGTGACCCCAACAATCCTTTCCTGATCCCCGCTATTCTGGCCACCGAGGTTCTACCCACTCCAGGAGTCTCCCCTTGACAAACACCTTGTATTTTCTCGCTTGCTCTATTTTCTTACCACCTATTCTCTCCTACAGTAGATCATCTACAATCTGGTTTCTGCACTGCTCATTACACTGAAGCAGCCCTCACTAAAATAACTAGTGACCTACATGCTGCCAAAAACAAAGGTCATTACATTCTTCTCATACTACTTGACCTCTCTGCAGCCTTTGCTACTGTGGACCAACCTCTTCTCCATTAACATTCTCCATACCTTTAGTATCCGTAAAAGAGTCCTATCCTGGATTTCATCTTACCTCTCCCATCGTACTTTCAGTGTCTCGATTGCCAACTCCTCCACGTCTTCTGCCGATCTTTCTGTTGGCATACCCCAGGGGACTGTCCTGGGACCTCTTTCTCTTTTCTCTTTACACACTCTCTCTAGGTGACCTTATAACATCTCTTGGGTTCAAATATCACCCCTATGCTGATGACACACAAATTTACATTTCAACCCCTGACCTTATACCTGCTATAGAGACCAAAGTCTCTGATTGTCTCTCAGCTAAAGTATTTCATCCTGGATTGCCCTCTCCCAACTCTAACTTAACATGTCAACGACAGAGCTCCTCATGCTTCCTCCCAAGCCTAGCCCTACTGCCCCCTTCAAAAGTACTGTTGGCAGAACTATCATACACCCAGTATCACAAGCACGCTGCTTACGTTGATGTCACATTTGACTCATCCCTAACATTCTCCTCTCACATTCACAATGTAGCTAAAACCTGTAGTTTTTTCCTCCTTAACATTTCAAAGACATGCCCTTTCCTCCGTCGCTCTACTGCTAAAATTTTAACACAGGCCCTAATTCTCTCCCATCTTGACTATTGTAACCTTCTACTGTCCGGCCTTCCTGCCTCTCACCTTTGTTCCCTACAATCTATTCTAAACGCTGCTGCTAGAATCACTTTTTCTCTCTCCTAAATCTGTCTCAGTGCCTTTCCTACTGAAATCCCTCTCCTGGCTTCATATTAAATACCATATTACTTACAAAATCCTCCTCCTCACTTTTAACCCCCCCCCCCTTTACATCTCAGCTCTAATTTCTCGCTATACCCCTGCTCAACGCTTGCATTCTGCTCAAGTATGTCTTCTATCTACCCCTTTTGTATCTAAGACCCTCTCTCACCTTAAACCTTTCTCACTCACTACCCACACCTCTGGAATGTCCTTCCCCTCAATATCAAACTGGTACCCTCTCATTCCACCTTTAAGACCTTTCTTAAAACACACCTCTTTAACTAAGCATTTGGGTAGCTCCGCTGACTGGTACTATATATCTCAGATACACTGACCTTGGCCCCTTGCAGATGCACTTACCAGAACACCCTCCGGCTGTCTCAGGAAGTTCTCTCCACTTACCACTTAGATTGGCAGCTCTACGCGGCAGGGACTCTTTTTTCCTATTGTTTTTTCTGAAACGCTAATTTCCATTGTGTTATAATATAATGTCACATATATTGTAAAGCGCTATGTACCTGGATGGTGCTATATAAATATAGATATACATGCATAAATACTTTAAGAACCTCCGGTGGGCAGGTCCTTATTCACAGGGTGATCCTTCTGTCTCCTCTGCACAATCGACTACTCTCAACGCGTTTCGCCAATTCAGCGTCCCCAGGAGTTATAATTTAATCACAGTATCATCAAGCAAACTTTATATAGCACAGTCTATTAAGCTATTAAAAATATTTAGTGTAGTTATTTTTCAAATATCACTTCATATTATAAATACATTTCTATTAGACTTTAATGTTATGTTATGTGTGTTCTTGGTGATATTTTCCTTCACAATCATGAAATGAATATATACAATATACAAATCCTCTAAACAATACATAAGTCCTCTATATACTTATTTACAAAACGAAAATAAACTTTTTTAATAGTTATACATTTGCTCAAAAATCCTTTTATATAAAACCACTAAACTTTGCTCCCAATATTCTAAATATATTACATAATATTTGTTCTCTAAAAAGACCTCTCTCCCTTTTGATTTCCCCAGGACAATTCTTCCAATTAATGCAGTTACCTATTTTCAAATTGGTTTTATCTCTTATGATTTTTTTGGCTTACCCAATATAACTTCAGCCTCTATCCCATCCACTTTTTTTTTTTAATACTCTTATCATATTCTTTAAAAGTTTCTGACTCTGTTCTAATTTCTCTTTTAGAGAATCTTTTAATACATACTGAAGCAAATAGAACACATGACAATAAGAAAAAGATTTTAGATAATGAGTTTATGTGCATCACCAAATATAATGAAACAAATAATTTCAAAACCCTGGCAATAGTTTTACAAAAGATAACTTCCTTTTTTTATGTGAAAACCCAACAGTTATTTTTTACAAAGGCAAATATTCTTAAAGATTAATTGGCCCCTAGTTTATTTAGAATTGAAGAACAAAACAGTGAGATTTACTTACATAACTGTAAGCCTATTGGTTTCTTTAAATGTTTCAGTAGTAAGGCGTGTAAAGTTGGAAATTAAAACTAATTTAAATTGATGTCTAATATGTATAGTGAATCCTACAATATTAAACATCACATTAATTGTAAAACTAGTTTTGTAGTTAACATTCTGGAGTGCCCTTATGACCTCCAGTATGAGGGCAATATTATTAGACCATTACATTCACGCATTTTGGAACAAGTGCGAAACATAACAATGAAAATCCAGACACAATATTCCGAGATATTTTGCCATTTTTTACATTGCAAATCCCAACAGTCTTAAATATATGGGTGTTGAATGGGTAGAAAAGGATTGGAGGGGTGGGGATCACCCCTAAAAAAATAATTTGAAGAAACTTTAAATTGGGTACACTTTCTCTGGCATATAGATATATATATGTGGATATAGATTTCAGTGCATTTATAGTTTAAAATTGGCTTCTATTCCATTTTTTTAACTTGATAGTATTTTCTTTTTTCTGGTGCTAGTTTTGGGGATAAATAGATGAATATTGATTAGATTATTTTATAATTTTTCATCTTTACTGTATTTCAATGTTTTTGTTTACCAGTTGGATTTATTATTATTGTAATTGTAACACCCCCCCACCCCAATCGCAGATAGGGACCATGTGGGTAAATATACCTGTGTTACCACGTGTGGTGCTTTACCTGATAGGCTCACAGAAGGCTCACAGAAGGCCTGAACCTCCACCGCTGGGAGCCTGGGGTATACCTGCTTCTTTGGGTTACAGCGCCTCCACTTGTAAGGGATCCCAACGGGATGGGATGGTCCTCTTACAGGAACAATAATAATAATGCACGCACACAATATATGCTAGCAACCTTTACTAAAAGAAATAACCTTGGTTCTCTGTACCACACAGTAATATACAGTCATGTGAAAAAGAAAGTACACCCTCTTTGAATTCCATGGTTTTACATATCAGGACATAATAACAATCATCTGTTCCTTAGCATGTCTAAAAATTAGGTAAATACAACCTCAGATGAACAACAACACATGACATATTACACCGTGTCAAAATCCAAAGCCAAAATGGAGAAGCTATGTGTGAAAAAATAAGTACACCCTTACTGCTTCCATAGGAATTAAGATGCTTATCTTTTGTTTGTTTGTATGGAGCATTCAGGTGGGTGTTAACACAATGTGTGTGCAGTTAGAACCAGAAGCAGTTTGAACAAGGAAGCGGTTAAACAGGGTATAGTATATTGAAGTACAGTTTACTGTTAGTCCTTCTAAACTTCATAGTTGCTAGAATGAGCAGGATTGTAAATGCCACTCAATGCACATCTTGCCACATGTATGTGCACTTGGAGCAGCTGTTCCAAGGAGCATACCGCTGTGAGAAGTGTGAGCAAGTGGTCTCTTTAGAGTCAGAGATTGCTGATCTGAAGAGGCAACTTGCAATACTGAGGGACATTGGCAATCTTGAAAGGGAATTAGAGCTCATTGAGCAGGCCCTTGCTTTGACTAGTGGTGCAGATGGTGGCGCTGTTAGTGAGGAGCAGGTAGGTAGCTTGGTTGCCGTTAGTGAGGAGCAGGTGGGTAGCTAGGTGACAGTTAGAAGGGGAAGCAGCGGCAATAGGGAGAGGCAGGTCGTTTCTGAGCTGACACATCCTAATAGATTTGCTGTGTTGAGTGAAGATACTGGGAATGTTGGGGCAGAAATGGCAAGGCTGGGGGAGACTAATTCCTCTAGCAGCCAGGGGAATAGTTTCTCCAGCACAGTGGGGACTCAGGATGCTCAGATACAAAGAAAGATTGTGGTGGTAGGGGACTCCATTATTAGGAAGGTACTGTAGATAGGGCAATCTGTTGCTGTGACCGCATGAACCGAATAGTTTGTTGTCTCCCGGGTGCTCGGGGTTCGGCACATTGCGGATCGGGTAGGCAGATTGTTGGGGGGGCTGGGATTGACCCGGCGGTCTTGGTACACGTTGGCACCAATGACAAAGTTAGAGAAAGATGGAGGGTCCTAAAAAATGATTACAGGGATCTAGGCCAAAAGCTTAAGGCAAGGACCTCCAATGTAGTATTTTCTGAAATACTACCAGTGCCATGCACTACCACAGGGAGACAGTCAGAGATCAGGAAGGTTAATGTATGGCTAAGAAAGTGGTGCAGGAAGGAGGGGTTTGGGTTTTTAGAGCACTGGAACTCCTTTTCTGAGAGGTGCCATCTATATTCTAGGGACGGATTGCACCTCAATGAAGAGGGATCTTCTGTGCTAGGGGGGAGAATGCTAAAAAGGTTGGAGGAGATTTTAAACTAGGATGGAGGGGGGAGGGGAATGAAACAGATAATGAACAAAATGGAATAGAGGAGGATACAAGGTGGTATGGAGGTAGAATGGGGGCAAGTGCGAGTTTGACAAGCAGTGAGACACCCATAGTAAATACAGATAATACTAGAAAACTTCTAAAGACTAAACAGAGTGGGCGCAGAAAGGAAGGAGCAGATAAGATAATAGTACAGGCTGAAAAAAAACTTAAATGCATGCTTGATAATGCAAGAAGCCTGACAGATAAAATGGGGCAGCTTGAAGTATTAGCTGCAAGGGAGCAGTATGATATCATAGGCATTACTAAAAATGGTGAGATGAAACTCATGACTGGACAGTTAATTGAGAGGGTTATTCCCTTTTTCAGAAGGATCGAACAAATAAAAGGGGAGGTGGAGTATGTTTATATGTTAAACCAGATCTAAAACCTATTATAAGGGATGATGTTTATAAAGGGAATTATGAAAATGTAGAGACTTTGTGGATAGAAATTAGCAGTGGAGGTAAAAGTATTAAGAAAATGTTTGTGGGAATATGTTATAAACCACCAAATATCTGTGAGATTGAGGAAGCTAAAATACTTTTGCAAATGGAAAAGGCATCAAAACTGGGTCATGTTTGCATAATGGGGGATTTTAATTATCCAGACATAGACTGGGGCAATGAGATTAGCGTTACAACAAAAGGAAACAGGTTTTTGGGGGTGCTTAAAGACAATTATATGACCCAAATTATTGAGGAACCAACCAGGAGAGGGGCAATACTTGATTTGGTCATATCAAACAATGTAGAAGTAATAACAAATATTCAAGTCCTGGTACATTTGTGTAACAGTGATCATAGCATGGTCTCATTTGAAATAAATTATCAAAAAATAGATTTCTTGGGTTCAACAAAGACCTTAAACTTTAGAAAGGCAGATCTTAATAAACTGAGGTCTAATCTAGTAGTAATACAATGGGATGATGTTTTTGCAGGGAAAAATGTAGAAGATAAATGGGCAGTCTTTAAAACATTGTAAGAAAAGCACACTTATCAGTGTATACCCTTGGGTAATAAGTATAAAAGAAATAAATCAAAACCAATGTGGCTAAATAAACATGTAGGGGAGGAAATGGACAAGAAGAGGAAGGCGTTTAGATTCTTTAAGTCAGAAGGGACGGAGACATCGTATCAGAATTATAAGGAATGTAACAAAAATTGCAAAAGGGCAATCAAATTAGAAAAATGGATAATGAAAAAAGGATTGCAATAGAAAGTAAGGTCAACCCTAAAAAGTTCTTTAAGTACTTTAATAACAAAAAAATGAGAAAAAAAAATATAGGGCCCTTTCAGTGTGAGATGGGTAGGCAGATTATTATTGGAGATAAGGAAAAAGCTGAGGTATTAAACAAATTCTTTGCCTCTGTGTTTACCAGGGAAGAATCAAGTTCAATAGTAGTGCCACAACCTCCATATTAATGAACAATTGGTTAACTGAGGAAGAAGTTCATAAGCGACTTGAAAAAATTAAAGTAAATAAGGCACCTGGCCCCGATGGCATACATCCAAGAGTTCTCAAGGAGTTAAGCTATGTAATAGCCAAACCATTATATTTAATATTCAAGGACTCAATTACCACAGGCTCAGTACCACAAGATTGGTGTAAAGCAGATGTGGTGCCTATATTTAAAAAGGGAGCTAGATCACAACCAGGAAATTACAGACCTGTAAGCCTGACTTCAATAGTAGGGAAACTACTTGAAGGTTTAATACGGGATAATCTTCAGTAATACCTAATGGAAAACAAAATTATTAGTAATAGTCAACATGGGTTTATGAAGGATTGATCTTGCCAAACTAACCTTATTTGTTTCTTTGAGGAGGTAAGTCGGAATTTAGACCAGGGTAATGCAGTTGATGTGGTCTACTTAGATTTTGCAAAGGCTTTTGATACGGTTTCACACAAGAGGTTTGTGTACAAAATAAAGCAAATTGGACTCAGTAATAATATATGCACCTGGATTGAAAACTGGTTAAAGGACAGACAACAGAGGGTTGTCATAAATCGAACTTTTTCAGGTTGGGCTAAAGTCGTGAGTGGAGTACCTCAGGGATCAGTACTGGGACCCCTGCTTTTTAACTTGTTTATTAATGACCTTGAGGTTGGGATAGAGAACAAAGTCTCCATCTTTGCTGATGATACTAAATTGTGTAAGGTAATAGAATCAGAGCAGGATGTAATTTCTCTTCAGATGGACTTGGAGAGACTGGAAACGTGGGCAGGTAAATGGCAAATGAGGTTTAATACAGATAAATGTAAGGTTATGCATTTGGGATGCAAAAATAAAAAAGTGACTTACAAATTAAATGGAGCTATATTGGGGGAATCCGTGATGGAGAAGGATTTAGGAGTGCTTGTAGACTGCAGGCTTAGCAATAGTGCCCAATGTCATGCAGTAGCTGCAAAGGCAAACAAGATCTTATCTTGCATCAAACGGACAATGGATGGAGGGGAAGTAAACATAATTATGCCATTTTACAAAGCATTAGTAAGACCACACCTTGAATATGGAGAACAATTTTGGGCACCAATCCTAAGAAATGACATTATGGAACCAGAGAGAGTGCATAGAAGAGCCACCAAATTAATTAAGGGGATGGACAATCTAACTTATGAGGAGAGGCTAGCTAAATTAGATTTATTTACATTAGAAAAGAGGCGTCTAAGAGGGGATATGATAACTATATACAAATATATTTGGGGACAATACAAGGAGCTTTCAAAAGAACTATTCATCCCACGGGCAGTACTAAGAACTCGGGGCCATCCCTTAAGGTTGGAGGAAAGGAAATTTCACCAGCAACAAAGGAAAGGGTTCTTTACAGTAAGGGCAGTTAAAATGTGGAATTCATTACCCATGGAGACTGTGATGGCAGATACAATAGATTTGTTCAAAAAAAGGTTGGACATCTTTTTAGATGGGAAAGGTATACAGGGATATACCAAATAAGTATACATGGGAAGGATGTTGATCCAGGGATTAATCCGATTGCCAATTCTTGGAGTCAGGAAGGAATTAATTTTTCCCCTTAATGGGGTTTTTTGTTTGCCTTCCTCTGGATCAATAAGTAAGTATAGATATAGGATAAAGTTTATGTTGTTTAAATTTAGCATAGGTTGAACTTGATGGACCTATGTCTTTTTTCAACCTCATCTACTATGTAACTATGTAATGCCAAGGAGGAAAGACATCAGCAATGATCTTAGAGAAGCAATTGTTGCTGCCCATCAATCTGGGAAGGGTTATAAGGCAATTTCCAAACAATTTAAAGTCAATCATTCTACAGTGTGAAAAATTAATCAAAAGTGGAAAACATTCAAGACAGTTGCCAATCTTCCCAGGAGTGAACATCCCAGCAAATTCACCCCAAGGTCAGACCGTGCAATGCTCAGAGAAATTGCAAAATACCCAAGAGTTACATCTCAGACTATTCAGGCCTCAGTTAGCATGTTAAATGTTAAAGTTCATGACAGTACAATTAGAAAAAGACTGAACAAGTATGGTTTGTTTGAAAGGGTTGCAAGGAGAAAGCCTCTTCTCTCTAAAAAGAACATGGCAGCACGGCTTAGGTTTGCAAAGTTACATTTGAACAAACCACAAGACTTCTGGAACAATGTCCTTTGGACAGACGAGACCAAAGTTGAAATGTTTGGCCATAATGCACAGCGCCACGTTTGGCGAAAACCAAACACAGCATATCAGCACAAACACCTCATAGCAACTGTCAAGCACGGTGGTGGATGGGTGATTATTTGTGCTTGTTTTTGCAGCCACAGGACCTGGGAACCTTGCAGTCATTGAGTCGACCATGAACTCCTCTGTATACCAAAGTATTCTAGAGTCAAATGTGAGGCCATCTGTCCGACAGCTAAAGCTTGGCTGAAATTGGGTCATGCAACAGGACAATGATCCCAAGCACACCAGCAAATCAGAATGGCTGAAAAAGAAAAGAATCAAGGTGTTGCAATGGGCCAGTCAAAGTCCAGACCTCAACCCGATTGAAATGCTGTGGCTGGACCTTAAGAGAGCTGTGCATAAACAAATGCCCACAAACCTCAATGAACTGAAGCAACGTTGTAAAGAAGAGTGGGCCCAAATTCCTTCACAACGATGTGAGAGACTGATAAAGTCATACAGAAAACGATTACTTCAAGTTATTGCTGCTAAAGGTGTTCTACAAGCTATTGAATCATAAGGTGTACTTAGTTTTTCACACATGGCTTCTCCATTTTGGCTTTATTTTTGTTAAATAAATCATGACACGATGTAATATTTCATGTGTTTTTGTTCATCTGAGGTTGTATTTATCTAATTTTAAGACCTGCTAAGGAACAGATGATTGTTATTATGTCCTGATATGTAAAACCATGGAATTGAAAGAGGGTGTACTTTCTTTTTCACATGACTGTGTATATAGGTTCCCCCACCGGATACCAACAATGAATATCCCCAAAGTACATTGGGTGCCGGGCACAAATTCCCTGATGTCCCTTTCCCTATGTCAGGGCCCACCCAAAGTGTTGGAGATAGCGCTAGGATCAGGGCTGCGCAGTAGATGAACTGTGTCCCTGAACTTTAGCAAATAACTAAAGGGGCAGGGTCCCTGCCCAAGGGCCTGTCCCTATAGCAACCACAATCTAGGTTATAGGATTCGGGACTAACTGGGGCCTAGGGAGGTAACCTGGCCTAGTGCAGGGGCTACTGCTCCCTGCACATACAACCTCCCCTAACCTGCTCCCAGCTACAACTGACTTCCTGTCTCTCAGTGCGTGAAATGTAACTCTTTGCAGCAGGAGAATCTGTAAGCCCTTTTGGCTGTAATGCAGCATGTGATTTGAGTCAAAGGGCAGTCCCCAGAGGCTTCTGGGTAATATAGTTCCCTGTGGTGCCTTTTCTCATTGGCACTGCGTGCACTATCTTTAATGCACATGTGCGACTTTGTAATGGCCGCCGCTAGCTCTAACTGTGCATGTGCGAACTTGTAATGGCCCTGCGATACGGAGCACCACCTCCACCCATCCTCACTCCCTATAATGGCCGCCGCAACTGTCCTGCGCATGCCTGAGCCTCCGCGCATGAGTGAACCAAACAAACATAGCGCCGCCCTGCAAAGGGAGCCGCTGCCAGCCCGTCGCCACCCGCATCTCCCCACAGCAGTGGAGGTAAGGGGGGGGAGGGGGCAAGCAGGAGCACCAGAGAGGACCCTGACAAAATTAAAAAAAATTATAAACATCCCATCAGTTCTAGTTTTAAGATTAGATAAAACATACAGATGCAGCGGCCATTATTTTAACAAATCATGGCGCTGTTTTCATGTGCGCTGCTGTACTCCACGCGGCATGAACGCGGGCAACCGCCCCAGGCACACGTGTTTATCGTGGTTGCTTTATTTGAATTTCATGGATTGTGTGCAATTAAATGCAATGAATGAATTGTAATGTGTACAGTACTGTGCTACTGTGTCCATTTCAGGTGTTCAAAGGCCAGAACACTAAAATGCCATTTTATGCACTCGTGTCTTAAAGTGGTACGGTTGGAACAAATCCCGCGCCATGACATGGGTATTCTGAGGTATAAACCGCGTGATTTGTTAAAATAATGGCCGCTGCATCTGTATAACAAGATTGGTTTATGTTGTTTATTAATCAACTCCTTTGGTATTCTCTTTGTCGATTCTTAAATGTATTTTTTAAATTTATTTATAGATGTAGCAAGACTTAATGCCCTCAATGCCGCGATTTAATCTGGCTAATGCGGCTGAAGCGCAGGTGCATCGTGGCCGCGTAGCGGCTACAACTCTCACGGCCGGGAGGACAGTAAATTTCCCAGGAGGATTAAAGTTTTGGGGTTCTCTGCTTCTGGATTGGAATCCCGCTGATTTAATCTTACCAGGCCAGCCACCAGTCTGTAAGAGCTGTGCAGTGAGAGAAGAAAGAAGCAGTCTCTCTCGGTCTCCCTGTGCAGCTCTTAAAGCAGTTCTCGCACTTTTTATTATTATTGTTTGTACATAGGATTGAAGCAGGGGTTCTCCAGAGCTGAACCCCGTGAATTTCAGGTCCGGGGACCCCCTGCTTTCCGAGACACAGGCCTCTGTAGGGGCTGCCAGTATCATCTGCAAGTTTAAATCTCCCGCCTCACGGCCCCCATGATGGGGACATTTAAACAGCGCTGAGATATCGACACCCCTACGGAGGATTGTATCTCGGGAAGCAGGGGGTCTCTGGAGCTGAATTATATGGGGTTCCGCTCCGGAGACCCCTTGTTTCAAACATAACCCCCCTCTATTGACTAATGCCCAATATCGCTTTTAGCCAAATGTGACTAATAGTGCTTTTGGCCATCAACCAAAATAAATACACATATTTACCTTCTTCTCCAAAATAGAACATTAAAAATATATGTTAAACATAAAATCATTAACCCCGTCATTACCTTAGCTGTTAGCCACTAAGGTAATGAAGAGGGGTTATTAATTTCTTTTTTGTATATGTATATATATATATACACACAAATCATGAATATCTGATATCTGGCACTCCTTTAGTGATATAATGACCTGGTGCTTATGTCATAAAAAATAATAAAGCATATATATATATGTGTATATGTGTATTGCCAATGTGGCTATCTAGGCTCTCTAGGGTCTAGTTATCCACAGTGACTATCAATGATTTTTATGTTTAAAATGTATTGTTAATGTTTTGTCTTTTTTTTTTTTTTTTCCCAATTTGGTTAATTGCCCAAAACCGCAATTAGTCACATTTGGCTAATAGGGATATTGGACATTAGTCTAGAAGCGGGGTATGTTTATTGGACCTTTATGTTGCTGGTAGGGTGGGTGCGTTGAAGGAGGAGTTTAGATCTTAGCAACTAAGGTAATGAAGTTTTTTTTAAATATTATTTTTTGGACATTGATTTGAAGCAGGGGGTCTCCTGAGCTGAACACCATTAACTTCAGGTCTGGGGCCCCCAGCTTCCCAAGATACAGACTTCTGTAGGTAGTGCCGGTATCTTGGTGCTGTTTAAATGTCCCGTGGGCCATGACACAAGAGATTAACTTGCAGGAGATATTGACACCCCCTACAGAGGTCTGTAAATCTGTATCTCGGGAAGCAGGGGGTCCCCGGACCTGAGATGAATGGGGTCCAGCTCCAGATACCCCTTGTTTCAAACTTACAATATGTAAAAAAAATAATAATAAAAAGGAAGACTGCACTTCTCATCTGAAAGGGGAATAACGGTATTCTCTCCGCATCTCATGGCCCATCAAGTGATGGATTATCGTTGCGGGATCCCTTTCAAAAGCATGGAATCCTGCAGTGTTAATCCTTCCAGGCCCAAAGACTTCCTGCCTTTGTCTCTACATGAGGGCAATGATTGGGACACATTCGGGCCGCGTTCGTCCGCATTTTTCTCTGCGACCACGAAGAGAGTAATTCTTGCTACAGTACATCTGTATAAAATGCCTTACTATGAAATATGTAGTAGACGTAGGAATGATACAGGCACACAAACTTTGTCAAGGTCAGTGCTACAATACCCACATAAACACACATATATACCTTAAACTATTACCTTCCCCGCCAAACTCCGTCCACAACCTCGAGCCAACGTTGCCTCGTGTTATGTCAGAATGCTGACGTCATACCACATGGGACTGAGACGCAGGCTGATGATCATTATGGCTACCAGAGACGCCACCAAGAAAGTGTCTCCCGTCATCATGGCAACGAGGATGCTGAGACGGAGGGCAGGGAATCCCTGCAGTGTTCGGTGCTGTGACAGTGAAAAAAACACAGTATAAAAAGATAAATTAATATATAGACAGGAGTAGGAGGTTAATCCCATAAGGGAAACAACTGCTAACTTGCAGATATCAATAATTACATAATATTATTATACAAATTATAAAATTACATTCAAGTATCAAATAAATCTGGAATGCATACAGAGAATAATAGTGAAATAATAAATAATCATTGTTGCTTGTCCATAATACTACATCCAAAATAAGGACAGTGTCCACGGAGGTGGGCATGAACCCAATGCTGGAAAGAAAATAAATTATCAAAAAAAAGCACTTAAAATGCTGTTCTTCATTAAGTCCCCTGCCACTGCTAGTCTGCAGTGTGCGGATCCAGTAAGCCTCTTTCCTAAGGAGGGCTGTTTCCCTATCCAGCTTCCCTCATCTAGGTGGTACGGTCTCTATGCCCATAATCCTTAATGCTGAGAGAGGATGTCTGTGTTATATACAGTGCTGAACTAAGATTGTAGGTTTAGTGCCCTTTTTAATCACACTTGTAAGCTCTATAAAGCATAGTTTCATCATTCCCTATATACAGCAAACCACAGGGCCATTTAATCATATATACCACACGAGTAGTTCTTCATGTAATCCTACTCTTGATTTGAATACCCTTGCCACTCTGAGGATGAGAAAAGTTGTCACCAGTGACCAAGCTATTACACACAGAGCAATTTAAGCACCGGTAATTTCCTTATTTACCGTCACTCAAAAAATGAGTGGTTGAATAAAATGTTTTATCATCTGAATTAATTAACTTATTGGCTACATTCCTTCCTCTCCTGAAGGCTACAATAGGTAACTGATTATATACATCCGATAATATCTGGTCGCGTTGAAATATGTATCATTGTTTACTGAGGGTGGCTTTAAGGAAACCACTAGCACTTGTGAATTTAGTCGACAACACTAGCCTGTCTATATTGGACCCTGAAATATTACGATGAAATAATACATTGAGAGTTGTGTTGACAATACAAGGTTACATTCTATGAACAGAGGTTATCCGTTATATTTACAGACATTTCAGTAACAGTTAGAGACTATGGGGCCTATTCTAGTAGCTTCGATAAAATTGCTGTTATCTCGAACGGTGTGGCATGACCCCATCGAACGGTTTGACATTTGTGTTAACACGGTATTCAGAAAGAATCAGAAACCATTTCCACAAGTCTCACACCGGGAGGTAGGAAAATGCCAATACCGTACGGGACAGCAGTGATGGTATCTCAGCCTCTATCAAAGTGCAATCTGGCCACAGTCTGTAAGAGCTGCACAGAGAGAGCTGCACAGAGAAGTACACAGAGAGAGCCGCATCTCCCTGCACAGCGCTTACAGGCGATCACACTGCTTTTATTTGCATTTTAATTACAGTCTACTGTAGCAGGGGGACTCCGGAGCTAAACCACATTAATTTCAGGTCCGGCGACCCCCTGCTTCCCGAGCTACAGGCCCCGGTATGGGGTGCCATTATCTTCTATGCGTTTAACTTCCCGGTCATCTGACATGGGAGATTTAAACATTTCAGGGGGATACCGGCATCCCATACCGTGGCTTGTAACTCGGGAAGCAGGGGGTCCCCGTGGCTGAAATCAATGCAGTTCTGCTCTGGAGATCCCCTGCTACAGTACAAAGTTATTAAAATGTAAACAAAAACAGCTTCATTATCTTAGCGGCGAGCCGTTATGGCAATGAAGGGGTTAAACCCGAGTAACCGGTTTGTTGGGGGTACAGGGGGTGGATGAAGTGGGTAGTTGCCCCATGGTGGGTGGTTAGGCCTGCCAGGAAAGTTGCAAGAGGAGTTTACCACTTCACTACCATAGCAGTGGTAACCCAATAGGTAGGTGTGAAACCAGTTTAAAGCATGTACCCCTATACCAGAGCACTGAAGCTTTGAAGCTTGTTTAACAAGATATTGCACTAGTAAATTGTCCTAGTTCCATTCCACACTGAATCTCATTGCAAACTTTTAAGAGGGTAGTTACTGTGGAGTGGTTTGGGAGAAAGCCAGATTAGAGTTGGCTAAGGAAATGTTTCTTGTTATAATAAGCTCTTAATTGGGACTGGACACATTTTTCCATGACTTTGGATAGTATTGGGAGAAAAGAGATAGGTATGTACTGTTTTGGTCCCCACTTTGAAGACTATACTCTAACTCTAACAGTTTTCCAGGTCTGAAGGATATGATCTGAAGACATAATAGAGTTGATTTTGGAGGCAAGCTGTATGACAATTACTGGGGCACTGAGTCATAAGAACTTTGATTACAGTAGGTCAGGTCCACATTGGCAATTAGTTTTAACGTTAGTAATCTCCTCTTCAGATACTGGGACAAAGTGAACTACTGAGGAATTTATCCAGAAATACAGGGGAACAGTTTTAAACCATAGGAGATGCATAAATGCCAGTTTAATACTGACTCCATGCGAGTGCATATACTGTATTGGGATTTGTAAAAATGTTGCTTCACTATAGAAATGGACTTATCTATTTTGGTTTTGATTTGTCTGCACTCCACACAGTCAAGAGAAAGATAGTTACTTTTATGCCCGACACAAAGTAATAATCACAGGTACATTTATAGCTCTGATATTTATAGTAATGAATAGGTACAGCTTTGGTTGAGGTTGGTGTACACAATTCCTAACTAAATTAGACAGTTATTTTTCTTGACTTATGTTTCTGATTTTCCATTTCTTTCTATCATTACATCTCCCTCAAGTGGCAAATGGAGGAAACTGATTGGTAAAGAGGGAGGGTATTTCTACGATGTAGAAATGAAATAAGTGGCACAGGGTAGCACACAAAAGCAAAGGGTTTTTAAAAAGAAAATAAGAAAATTAAATGTAAAAAAAGTACTGTAACTAGCAGTAACGAATATATGCCAAATGGTATTTCTACCATTCCTACTGTATATACAGTATATTCACATTTGTAACAAAGGAAATGCATGCAAAACTGCAGAAATGTTTTAGTACCCATAAGTGATCCATATCAGTAAATCAATGCATCTGTTCCGCTCAGTTGCCTCAAATTCTCAATATAAATATACAAACTATCCCTGCTTTACCTTCCTCATTCTAACCACATGCAACATTATGAAATCCTTATATTTTTTCTAGTTGAATTGTTGATGTAAATTATTATCATTTGCCGGGGAAATTCACTCAGCCCATCATCTGTATTGTATCATGATTACGAATATTCCTGTACACAACGGGGGTACAAATTTGGAGCAAAGTGGACAAAAAACGGTGTCGTTTCTATTTTGCGTCTCTCCGCGTCAATGTACCAAGGTCTTTGCTTTAGGTTTTCCATCACATCTTTCAGCTTGTGATTTAGGGACTGTAAAGAGGAGAAGTGAAGTACTGTACTGTGCTTGTAATGACATGATGCACAGATTATATACAAATATATCCGTTTTGGTGTCGTTTTTGCGTAAAAACAATCAGTAAAGTCTGAAGTGGTGTAAACGTTTCTGGCTACCGATTGGCATCCCATTTAGGAAATTCTAACATTTGGCACAAATGCAAGCAGGAAATTGGGTAATGCAACACAAACTCTTATTCACACATTCTTTACATTGATAGATCACCCCAAAGTCTCCTCCTTGCAATATATATTTTTCACTACGTCTGCCAGGTGAATTGTGCTTAGTGTTTAGCAGACAGGGGCTTACATTCCATGCTATGGAATTCTCTACCGTGTCTTGAATGTATAGCAGCATCATAGAAGAGATTAAAAGTCCCCAGATGTAATTATTGTCAAGATCACTAAAATGTTTATAGTGTGTTACACATTCACAGTAATATGTTTCAGTACCCTTTTGCAGTTACTGGACTTATGTTGACTCCCATAAGATTTAGGTTCATGAAGGGCATGAATTAATGAGCTTCTCCCTCGTGAAGAAAATTCCAAGCTAAACATGGAAAGCAGAGGTGTATGTTGTTGGCTCAAACTGGGAAACTGGTTAGCTAAAGAACAATACCAGTGTCACTCAAACCTCATGGTTGGCCTCTCCAACAATACTAAAAATGCAAGGCCAGGAAAAGTGGGTTTGTGTCTTTTTTTATTCTTTATTATTTTTTTTTCTCTCTCTCTATCTCTCTTGCATTTTTGTGAATCTAATGATGCACTTATGTTGCCCCACTTTTCCCTTCTCTTCATACCTTACCTACTAAAGGAGGAAATGCCACTTTTTTGGTAAGTGGATGTTAACCAAGAGGGACTTAAATCAAAAAGATCACAATGTAACAAAAACTCAGAACATAGGGTGCTGATGAGAGCTCAACAGTACTCTGCCGGAAAAAAGGAATTCAGACAAAATAAAATGAAAAAAAGACAATTTTTTTTCCCAGTAACATTTGTGGATTTTATTTTGTTTTTTTATTTCTACTTTTTACCTGCTCCCCACCCCTCAATCTCTACCAGTTTCTGTGCTGTTTTGTCCAAATGTCTCTCACTCCTCACTATTTTAATTACTTTGATTTCCCCTTCTTTCTTTATCCAAATGTATTTTTCCCATGTATTTTTGTAATCTTACATAACTTTTCATTTATTTTTTATGTCAGACCTTTACAATCTTAGATTTCTCTCTTCCCTACCTGCTCTTTACAGTTATTTTCTGTTATCTATTTTATGTTGCGTTTTGCATGCAAAGTTGCATGAGCTGCATTGTTGGGGTCGGAAGGCTAAGCAGAAAGAATAGTCTCAGTGTAGAATTTCTGTGTTAACGTGCCGTATGCAGCTGTGAGTGAACATTTCTGATTTTCTATTGATGAAGTCATGCTAAAGCTTCTCTCCTTTTTCTCTCTTTCCTCCTTTTTTATTTTTTTCCCTCCTGTAGCGGTTCAGTTCGGTATCTCCTTCTTCAAGAACACATGTGAAAGTTGAAGCTTCTCCCGGCTGTCATAAGAGCAACAATAGGCAGGATGTCAGGAGTCCCAGATCTGTTTCATCCAGCAAAGGTGGCAGATGCTCATCAGATGATAAGCGCCGACACCGGTCCAGGTCTCCTTCATCAGAGAGACGTTGTGGACGATCTAGGGGGCGAAACAAGACACACAAGGAGTCTCAAGTGCACTCTGGAAGCCACACAGACTACAGCAGTGATTCTGAAGGATCGGTATTGTCACACACAACAGGGATGGAAAAGAATCACTGCACCCCAGCTAAAAAGTAAGGCCGCATTATTTTTACAATTGAACTAACACTTTTATTTAGGTTCAATTTACAGGTAACTCACATTTATTCTCCTAAAAACTGGCATGTTTGTGGATATATTTGTAGAGACCAGCATAGGTGATGTGTGGTGATTAGAGGTGTGCAAATGTTTAGTGCAAGTTTGCAAACCAGGCAAAATTTGCTGTATTTATTGTGCAAAAAAAAATTGCAGAATAAATTTGAGGACATTTGCATAACTGTGGTCACAAAGTTTTAGGTCACATGGTCTTTAAATAATGCAATTTTTTGAACATTCAGGTGTAAGTTGGTAAATTTCAAGGCTATTTGTCATAAATGCTGTATTGTGAACTGAACTGATGCAAATTTGAAGAAATGTGCACTTCTAGTGGTGATTTGTAGCGTAGCTGCAATTCTTGAGAATTTTGGTTTCAGCAAAGCATCGTGAACACATATCTTTCCCCTCTGGGAATTCCTTGATGTGAGACTCCATATAGATGGAGTAGTAACAAAGGTACAGTATGAATGCTGGGAATCCTTTGCTGCCTCTATATCCATGCCTCAGCTCAATTTCACCCCCAGGGAGCTCAACAGTAGTACAAATCTATTTCAATATGTTTACATATAGCATTGCATGTACATTGTACTCTATCATATTATAGAACAAAAGTCAGACATCGCCGTGGTAGACAAAACAGCTGCTCTGAATCTTCAGTCAAGCATCCCAGACAGACCTCCGACAGGCGGAAGAGTCCAACACGAAGCCCTGGGAACAGGGGCAGCTCCTGGAGTTCTAGCCGCTCACCATCTCGTTCAAGATCACGTGAGAAGAGGTCAGCAAGGAGTAGGTCCCGGTCTGCTTCTCATCAGAAGAATGTGAACAGGTATAGATTGTACAAAGGTGCAGGTGTAGCTTTCAGTGATTGTTGTCCATATATTATTTCATAATGTGCGTAACCGGTGCATCAAAACATATGAGTCCCAATAATTTTGTAATAATTCTTCCGTAGGGAACACTCCAATATGATGGTGAGCAATGAAAACATACCCTAATAGGGCAGGGGACTAGTACCTAGTGCTAACCAGCACAATGAACAGTACAAAGATTGTCCCAACCATAATAACTAGGCATAGTATGTAAGAAAACACTCACTTTTAGTTCCAGAGGAGCAGTCCTATCAGGTATCCTGAACAGCGTGCAATCCACCAAGCAGGAAAAGTAGGTGAAAAAAGGCAGTGCACTGCCTGCAATAAATGGAGGAGGCTAATGGTAGCAAAAAAACCTTTTAATGAATAAAAGGATCAAAACATCACCCCTGGGTCATCCAGAAAACGCTCAGAAAATGTTTTGATCTTTTTATTAATTAAAAGGTTTTTTTGCTACCATTAGCCTCCTCCATTTATTGCAGGCAGTGCACTGCTTTTTTTCACCTGTTCATATATTATTTCATACCTCCCACATAAATGGGAGCAATCACGGTAGCCCTTATTTATTAAACCCAAGAGAGACTCTGGATACATTGAGAAATGTGAGTAAGAATTTATTCATTTTAGGGTTCATGGATACAAGGAAATGTAATAATCCTTGGGAAAGGCAAAAATGAATTAGGAAATAGGGAGTAAAAGTGAGATAGCTCAAATATGGGTGCTTACTAAACAGTGATAAGTAGAGACGTGGTTGTGTCACTTGATCAAGGAACGCAGTCAGAGGTAGCTATCCTTCAACAAGGAGCATAGCTCTGCTAGGGCTCAATGTAAGTGCAGCGATATAGGTTGTAATTGAGACATTCTCATTTCTCCAGAGTGTACAGTATATGCCTCTTTAGACTGCAGCGATTCTGCTTGGAGCTGCTCTATGTTATACATAAGGCAGAGAGGATTTCTACAACTCTCAGCAGGCAGATTGATTGCCCAAGAATAACATTGTAGTTGAGCATGTTCACAGTAAACCCTAACAAGCTAATTAAGTTTGTGAGAGGGTTTGTAAGAAAGCAGCCACCATAATCATACGTAGCTAACAAGAGAAGTTAGTATATAAAGTAGAGATGGGCACATTTTTGGGTGGATTTGGATTTGCAGCGGATCAGCCAGTTCCTTCGTCCGTGGATTTCATCGGATCAATCTCAAAAAAAGTCGAGTCGGGTTTTGCAGATTTTTTTATTATTATTGTCAATACACTCCATGGTGTCAAGGAGAGATCTACAGCAGGAGTGGATCCCAGTGGCAGGAATAGCAGGGAGCAGGCATGGTTCATCAGGGTCATAGAGGCAGATGGCATTGTATCATAGTTGGGGTCACAAGCAGAGGTCGGAGGCAGGTGGCAATGTAGCATAGTCGGGGTCACAGGCAGAAGTCGGAGGCAGCCGGCAATGTAGCCTAGTTAGGGTCACAGACAGAGGTCGGCAGCGAGAAGGCTTGAACAGTACTGAGGCAAGGGAGCAGGCTGGGACAAGGGAACAGGACTGTCACAAAAAAGCAGGACAAGGCAACCGCGGCAAGAGCAACAAACAGCAGTGCAGCAGCCGGGAGCAATAAACACAGAAACCTAGCAGGTGGTGAAGGAACCAGTATAAACAGGCACTGAGAGGGAGGAAGGGGAGGTTTATATTAGCAGGCTGTGAGACAGACTACAGTTGCAGAGTTATCAGGTTACAGAGTATTTCAGAGAACTAGTAAGAGCAACAGCAGTTCCGGTGGACATGCATGGGTACTTCAGACCAGGACGTCAGGAAGAACCTGACACATGGATTCCACAATCCATTGACGGATTTGTAGAATTGAATCCGCAGATTCAGCAATCCATTGATTGATTTTTAAGAATCCGCCATGAGTTACTGAATCCCCGGATTGGATTCTACAAATCCGTCAACAGATTGTATCGAATGTCGTTTTTTGAACCGCAAATTAAATGCAAATTAAAACCGACCAAATCCATTTGTGGATTTTTCACTGCGAAACGGACTTTGGAGGGAAAATGCGAGAAAATTAGGGAAACGGTTTGGGGCGGATTTGCTCATCTCTAATATTAAGATGTAAAAAAGTTACAGTTAACTGGAAGCTTGTTTGGCAGTTAACAATTTACTGATCAGACTAAATTAGCAATATTAATCGAATTAACTGGCACTGAGATCTAATATATGTATTTCTACTAATCCACACATACAGATCCCCATTTTTAAAGGTACAGGCCTTCTATGTTAGTGGGTTTTAATTGTTTGAAGCATTATATTTATTTTTAAAATGTTTATTAAAAGTTATATTTTTTGGTATCATTCACTATCATCATTAACTATCCTTTCACCAATAACATGTGCTGTTTTCAGTTGTATCTAGTTTTACCTACTGTGTTTGCACCTCCCCTCTGGTAATGGAGATCAAAAGTGAAAACATTAATTTATAAGTATTTTGGGAAGTGTGAATAAGGGTGAATTAACCTTGAGCAGATCCTACGTCTATTTTTGTATCTGAAGCATCTAAGGCTGAGTTTGCAATTTTCTTTAGCCCGGTATAGCTTGGTGTAATATAACTCGTGAAACTGGAAAAAAAAAATTTAACTCACAAAACATTTCACAACCACAGTCCGGATAGGCATTTATAACATGAATCACACAGCAGTAAAAAAAGGAGAAAACCCTCACTTTGGGCAGATACTATAACTTACTTTGTGGTGATAATGTTTAGTTTTATTGCTACAGTATATATTTTATTTATTTATTTATAAAATATTTTACCAGGAAGTAATACATTGAGAGTTACCTCTCGTTTTCAAGTATGTCCTAGGCACAGAGTTAGGACAAATAATACATGGTTACAAATACAGTTACATAAATGAACAGGGTATACATTATATACAAGACATTGCATGCACAGTTAAAGAAAATATATATTATGGGCGAATGAAACAGTTACAGACCAGATTAAAATGTGAGACAGCCTTAGATTTAAAAGAACTTAAACTGGTGGTGGATGTGAGAGTCTCTGGTAGGTTGTTCCAGTTTTGGGGTGCACGGAAGGAGAAGGAGGAACGTCCGGATACTTTGTTGAGCCTTGGGACCATGAACAGTCTTTTGGAGTCTGATCTCAGGTGATAAGTGCTGCATGTGGTAGGGGTGAGGAGCTTGTTCAGATAGCTGGGTAGCTTGCCCATAAAGAATTTAAAGGCAAGACAGGAAAGGTGAACTTTGCACCTAGACTCTAGTGATGACCAATCTAGTTATTTGAGCATTTCGCAGTGATGTGTGTTGTAGTTGCATTGGAGAACAAAACGACAAATTGAATTGTAGAGGGTGTCAAGTTTGCTAAGGTGGGTTTCAGGTGCCGTGCCATATACTATGTCTCCATAGTCAATAATTGGCATTAGCATCTGCTGTGCGATACGCTTTCTGACCAGGAGACTTAGGGAGGATTTGTTCCTGTAAAGTACCCCTAGTTTGGCATAGGTCTTGGTTGTCAGGGTATCAATGTGCATTCCGAATGTTAAGTGGGAGTCAAACCATAAGCGCAGGTATTTAAAACTAGTGACAGGGGTTAGGGTGGTGTTAGCGTTGGTTCTAATCTGGAGCTCAGTCGCTGGAAGCTTTAAAAATTTAGTCTTGGTCCCAAATACCATTGTTACAGTCTTGTCAGTGTTTAAAAACAGTTTGTTTTGGGAAATCCAGTTTTCGAGTCTCAAAAAGTCAGACTGAAGTATGTGTTGAAGGTCAGAGAGGCTATGGCTGTGTGCATATAGGATTGTGTCATCTGCATACATGTGTATTGAGGCTTCCTTACAAGCTGTGGGAAGATCATTAATGAACACTGAGAAGAGTAGGGGCCCCAGAACAGAGCCTTGCGGGACACCACAGGTGATATCCAGGGGGTTGGAGTTAGAGCCTGAGATGGACACATGTTGGGATCTTCCTGATAGGTAGGACTGAAACCAGTTTAAAGCATGCTTCCCTATTCCAGAGCTCTGGAGTTTGTTAAGCAGGATAGCATGATCAACTGTATTAAAAGCCGTTGCAAAATCTAGGAATACTGCACCAGTGAGTTGTCCCCGTTCCATTCCACACTGGATTTCATTGCAAACTTTTTGCAGGGTAGTTACGGTGGAGTGTCTTGGACGAAAGCCAGATTGGAATTGGCTAGGGAAATTTGTCTTGGTATAGTAATCGCTTAATTGGGAGTGGACACATTTTTCCATGACTTTGGATAGAATTGGTAGAAGTGAGATTGGTCTGTAGTTTGAGACAATGTTTTTGTCCCCACTTTTGAAGATTGGGACAACTCTGGCAGTTTTCCAGGTCTTAGGGATATGGCCTGCAGACAGGATAGAGTTGACTATGGAAGCAATTAGTTTGGCAATGGCTGGGGCACCAAGTCGTAGGAACCTAGATTGTAGTAAATCAGGTCCACATTGGCTGCTTAGTTTTAGTTTGAGGAGCGCTTGTGTAATCTCCTCTTCAGATACTGGGCCAAATGGAAAATTGTGGGCAGTGTTGGGAGGGGGTGGGGCTATGTGTGCACTCCCAGGATGAGATTCAGGTTTGTGGTTTGGGCTGCGTTTTGCTAATAAGTTAGTGGCACACCCCACAAAGTAATCATTGAATGCATTTGCAATGTCAGTGGGGTTTGTCAGAGTAATATCCCCCTTAGTGATATTACTTGGTTGTTGATGGTTAGGAGGCTGGAATATATTGTTGATAACCTTCCAGAAGTTAGCTGGGTTTGATGTATTTTGGTGGAGATTGTCAGAGTAATATTGTGCTTTTGCGTGCCTTGTTTGCCTTGTGCACATGTTCCGCAGGCATCTGTAGTGATTGAGTTCCTTGGTAGTGCCAGTTACTTTGTAGCTTTTCCACAAGGTATCCCTGAGCTGGTAGAGTGCAATAAGGTCAGATGTAACCCATGGAAGATGGGCCCCCCTTCCCCTTATTTTGCGTAGTGGAGCATGGGTAACGCACAGTTTTAAGAACTCGGATTGGAAATAGTCGAGCGCAGAATCAGGGTCGGGAATTAAATCGATTCTGTGCCATGGGCAGTTGGTAAGGTCATCCAGAAACTGTTGTGGGTTAAAGTTTTTAAATGTTCTAGTGAGGAGAACTTTAGGGCTTGAATGGGGCGTTTTAATTTTCCTTACACAGTACACTATTGCATGGTCACTGAAAATGTCAGGAAGGATGCCAGAGGATTGGATTCTCCTGGGGTTTGAGGAGAGAATCCAGTCTAGCAAGGAATAGTTATGCGATTTCAGGTTTGTCCGTGTGAGTTGGGAAATGAGTTGTGATAGGTTAAGTGACTTGAGTTGTATCTGCATTGTATGGTTTTTTGGGTCAAGACAGTTGAAGTTGAAATCCCCAAGAACTAGCAGCTCACTCTTCTCGTTTAGAGAGGAAATGGAGCCAAGAAACTGGGTGATATCAGCCAGGGATTGTAGAGGGGCTTTAGGGGGGCGGTAGATGCCAGCGAGCAAGATGGGCTTAAAAAAGGGGAGGCAGATTTTGCCAACTAGAATTTCAAAAGAGGGTGGGCTTGGGTGGCAATTTAACAGTGTAAATTGTAATGTGTCTGCAATATAAAATGACACCCCTCCTCCTCTCTTGGACCTATCTCTCCTAAAAATGGAGTATCCCTGAATGGCAATATTTGCATCAGGGGTTTTATGGGTTATCCATGTTTCTGTAAGAACGATGGCTTTGGGTTTATGCATAAGGCACCATGCCCTTAGTTCGTCCAGTTTGGGCAGCAGGCTCCGGATATTTATATGGGCGACAGATAGCCCTTTTTGGAATTTAGAGGTGGAATTCTCAGGGGCATGGGACAGATTTGAAATGGGAGGACCTGAGTTAGGTTCAATATCACCTGCTAAAGAGAGTAATAGTATGAGCAGAAATTTGGGTAGATGTTTGCAAGTTGTAAATTTGTGGTGTTTGCCATTAGAATGAGCAGTGGTTGGTGTGCTGGTTTTTAGAGTTCTCCACCAACATTCCGTAGATAGTGAAAGGCTTTTGAGTAGTCCAGGGTGTATGGTGATGTTGGGTGTGGGCCAGGATGGAGGAGTTTGTAGTGGATAGAGGGAGTAACATTTCCATGAGGCCAGGAGATAGAAAAAAGTTAAGATACATAGCAGGAAAGGAGCAAACAAAAATACTTCTGTTCTGTAAAGTTATCCTAGAAAAACATATGAAGATCAACATTTTTATCTCCAATATGTTCTTTGTCTTCATTCTAATGAAAATGGTATTGTTTCCATAGCTTTGCTCTTCATATTGAACATATCAATTGAATTGATTAAATTAGCTCTTAGGAGATGCTAATGATAAGAGTAAAAATGACACATCTGTATTTTTGATTCATTTAGGGAAAAAGAAAGTGAGACCAGAGCCCGTCATAATGATACTGATACATCCCGTCCTCGACGCCGGTCCAGGAGTTACTCACCTATCCGAAAGCGCAGGAGGGACTCTCCCAGCTTCATGGAGGCCCGAAGAATTACAAGGTGAAGCGCAGACACAGTGCTAACATTCATTATGTACCAGTGGCTGTAAACATGTTGTTAAATCCATCCTTTATGATAAAGTTAATAAACATACCATCACTACACACTATTCACTATTTTCTCTTGGAGATAGTATCACTTAAAGCAACCTCTTCAAGAAGTGCTTAACAATGCAGTCTTGTAGTACAATATAATTGCAGGAGAGTAGGCCTCGTCCATAGTGCAAGTTACGGAGCGAGCTATATTGCTTGCGCTACAAACAAACGCGTGTATTCCAAAGCGCATGGCCATAGTGAGCACGAGATTGCATGTGCACATGAGATACGAGGATACCAAAAGCGGAGGAGACAAACGTGTTTGCAATTGCAGCGAGACAGCCTGGTCATGTGAGCGGCTAACAGCCAATGAAAATTTAGTAAGCTTTTCTGCCTGGATACTATTCAAATGACTTTTTGTCAGTTGAGTTGTGCTTTCTTGCTGTGAGAATATGGACAACTGAACTATTGAAAATTGATTCTGAGGTTTGCAAACGTGAACCTTACTTCATACAATGACAGAAATATCAATGATAATTTATGGAGAGAAATTTCTGACGTATTGACCAATACTTGTATTTCATTCTTTTTTTTTTTTGTAGCGTTCAATACTTATTTCAATGCATCACATTTTGTAATTTTTTTTTCTTTTTACAAGGAATGTTTTCATGCATTACATAGTGTGTGTATATATATATATATATATATATATATATATATATATATATATATATGTTTGCAGAATACTTCTGTAAATTTCATGGCATTACGCATTTTATTATTTGCTAAAGGCGTGTTCTCATGTATGAAAATTCCTTGACATGCCCCTCCATGTCATGACTGCGCCCACCCCCTCGCTTTCCAAAAACCTACAGTCAACACATCGCCGGAGAGGAAAGCTCGCGCGAGGCAAGTAGCACTGTGGACAAAGCCTAAGAGTTACTCTATAATATTTGTAGTGGGCAGTAGAGGTCAGCACCTTATGGAAGCAAATAACATATTCATTCTCGATACTTTATACTTTGACATGGTCGTTTTCAATATAAGCTCTCATGTTTCTACCTGAAGATTACTGACATATGTACTGTAGTTTTACAATAGCACTGCATAATTCAGCAATAAGATTGCATACTAATTCATCTTGGTTCAGTAAAAATGCAAAAACTTTTTCCTTGGTGCTGCAGATTTTAACATTTGGGGAACAGGACAAGAGAAAGATACAGGTTTGAGAATGTTGAGGGTTAATTAAGGAATTTCAGTACAACATTGAGTATTGTAGCAGCTACTTCCTGTGCCATTAAAGATTTCTAGTAGCATTATTTGTATGTAAAACATGTAGGTTTTTTACCTTCAGTATATTTTAACAGACAAATATCAAAAACATTGTTTTGCACAAGCTTTTCAGACCTCACAGGTCTCTTTGTCAGGTATTCGTGTGTTGTCACTGATATTACAAAGCCAAATTATCTGACTTGTCTTATTTTATGTTTGGGCTTGTAAAAACGTACTAAGTGAACAGGCATTTTAAGATGTTAAGGCTGTTAGCCGGACTACACTGGCGACACACTTTATTCGAGCTTGGCTAGTCCCACGAATTCGGGTATACCCGGGTGTATTGAGGTTTGTGACTGTTTTCTGCCCGAGTGCATTGAGTTATTTTCCAAGCAGGGATTGAAGCATTTTATTCCCTCTGGCTGCAATACTGCACAGTATATATATATATATACTGCATTACAATTCAGGAATTTATGCCATCTGGTAGACACGCGAAGCATTGCAGCCTATTAAATCCTAATCATTATCATTTAACAGATCAGCCGCCCGTCAGCCAGGCATGAACCCAGGCTGGGAAGGCAAATGCAACGGGGCTTGTCAGAGGTGAGGAGTGGCGCATTCCAGGTATCTGCCAGGTACATACCGGGTATTTGCTCGAATAAAGTGTGTCGGTGCAGTAAGTCCAGGGACATGTTACCCATTTGATGTATATTTCTTTATTATGTCAATTTGTACTATTCCATTCCATCTCAAGGTTCCCCATGGACATCTGTTTCCAGTGAAGTGCACTACAGCAAGTTCGCTTGGTTATCACGGTAACCATATCTCTCCTCCCTTTTCCAACTGCAGTTCCATCGTCTCTTTACATGTGAGGAGTTTATTGGGATGTCCATCCTTTTGTCAAAGTCACTAACTGCTCACACTGAGTCTGAGTCTATAGAGGCTTTTTTTCAGATTGGGGATCTTACTTCTAAGACTATAGCCTCTTTATAATTTGTTCTATCTGTCTTGCACAGCTCTAACCAGGCAAGGGTAAACTTTCTCTTTCCCTAAATAGGATTACGCTCCACTGGCACTACAAGCAAAATGTGCATCATAATATTTTTTTTGGGGGTGGAGGAGAGGGGGCTTTAGACAACAACATACAGGGGGGGGGGGACATATGCAACAATACTTTCCCAGGAAATAATGTACATTCAAAAAATCTCATGGGTTATTTGGTCACCACTAAGAAAATCACCACTACATGTGTTGAGATCAGTAAAACCATGCAAATACTGTTTTCACACGCGTGGATGGGTGATTGCTCTGACGTGAGCTTTTTGAGCGCTATTCAGCATAACACATGAATTGGCTCCATTGTTTGTGGATGTTACTTACATTCCCAGTCACTATATAAGATGATGCCCGATGAAGGGTGAGATTTACCTGTAGACATTGTACTTTTGCTCTCTGGTCCTTTTGTCTTTTTATTGGTGTGCTTTTAAAAAAATATAAAAATCAGCATCTTTTCAAACCTTTTGAAGCTACTTACAAATGTAGCTAATAAGAAAACATACCACAGTGAAAATGAGAATTTCCTGCACTGCAAACGGTAGCATGCGCTAACATGAGACACTGAAGTACAGCAGTGTTCATTTTCTCAGATGCACAAAATGTGTAATGCGACTGGAGTGTAATTCTTTTTAAAAGGGAGTACTAACAGTAATTCATGCTTTTGGATCCAATAATATACTAACCTCTTGCTTCTGAATTTTCAGCATCTATGTGGGATCGGGAGAATATGAACACACTGGGCAAATGTAGGATACAAGTTCAAAGTTCACTAGTTGAGAAATGCTGACACTATCACAATGATTGTGAAGACGAACAAATATGATCTTAATAAATAAGAAAATGAATCCTTTGCAATAAAAAAAGATTACATTGCTAATTTTGTTACCATTGCAATAAACACTTTTCTGCTAAAGGTATTGCCAACTCATTTCAATATAATGAAACATCTCTCACAGTGAAATAGTTAAATCTGTCTTTTAGGAAATATTGTCATTGTTCCTTCATATCACCTTTTATAGGACAATGTTGGCAAGCATGTCAGTAACTCAGTAGTTTTTCTTTTTCAGTACATGAAACAAAACCATGAGTAAGACATTGATAAAATTCCTACGAATTTAATATAAGTAAACAAGGGTGGTGATTTTTTCTTCTTCTTCAGAAATTCCTTTCCCTTCATTGTAGCTTATATCATACTGTAAAAAAAGTGAGAAAGCACTAAGAAAAAAAATGATTTTATATCAAAAGCAGATCTTCAAACATTGTTAAGGCAAAAACAGGATTGTTCATCCTCTAGATGAGGCAACTGTATTACATTATGTCATTAACACCTTCCATAGAGATACGACTTGTTTGTGGGTATTTTCTAAGGGTTGCTGTCATTTGATTCTATAATGCAGGTTACTGTAGGTACTACACAAAACATAATTACATTATAACATTCATGGTCAAAATGTTTAACACTAACAACTGTCCGTCTCCGCAATAACTTCTTAACTCCTTAAGTGCTTTAATGACCTGCACAATGCAGATTCCTGCTTTTCGGGCAGTTGTGTTTAAGTTTTGAACTAATGGCTTCCTCCCTTTTATTTTTCAGTGCCAGAAAGCGTCCAATTCCTTACTACCGGCCTAGTCCCTCATCTTCCAGCTCCCTGAGCAGCTACTCCCACAGTCGTAGTCGAAGCCGGAGCTATGACAGCTACAGCAGCTACAGCCGTAGCCGGACTCGGAGTCGTTCTCCAAGCCATAGCCGAAGTCCTAGCTACAGGAGCAGCTCAGAGAGTGCCCGATTTTAGGCCTCTGTACATCAAAACAACCATCCCCTTAATCACACTGGGTTCCTAAAGTAGATTGTGTTTTAGTTCAAGAGAAATCAGGGGGTTGGATTGTGAAATAGATTGATACTGTATATATATATATAATGGAGTTTCTCAAAATGTAACATCCACTATATCATATTAATATAAGACTTTGGTTAAGAAATGGAAAACATGAACAAGTATTGATCATAAAACAAAGAAAACTGACGTAGGATTTCATCAGTTTTAAAAAATATCTGCCCAGTCACAAGGTGCATCACTTATTCTTTGACACATTGTCTGCCCAAGTCAAAATATGGCACCACAGCCCTAGGCTCTTAGTTAGAATGCATCTTTAGTGTGCCTTTCCTTTCTTTACAGTTATAGGGCAGTGTCATGTTGTAAGCAAAGTTTATAATGCCTGTATCCTTTTAAGAAGCTATACTTAATCAATATGCTAATTATACCATTTTTTGGTGAGTCAGACCACTCATGGAGATCTCTGCTTGTGCATAGTTTTGACAGGTCAAGATTAAATATGAGACTGCTGAAGCTAATATGTAGGAGAGAGTTATAGCACATGTAATTCTGTGGGTATGCGTTGATTAGTGAGAAGCGTTACATATGTATCTGTCATGACACATTAAACCGAATCATCTCCACAATATTTAATGGATAGAATAATCTTTACACACTTGTTGGTTAAATTTCACTGTCCTGTGGGACAAAATAACCAATATTGTTCTAACCAACCAGTGTCAGTGAGGTATAGATTATACCAAGTGAAAGTGATGGTCATAGGAAATTATTTCCTCACTTTACTGATACATGACTGTGTAATCCTCATTGAAGTCTTCCTAAAGTAATTTGACAACAGTCAATCTTAAACAACAATGGGAAAATAGCAAATAATAAGGTAGATGTGAATTTGCAGTTTAATAATCTTAAATAATAAATTATTATTATTTATATCCAAATTGAAACTCATTTAAAGCTGCTTCTCAAATTATTTTCATATCAAGATGAAACTCATACAGTATTTATGTACGGTAGTTTCATAAAGGTTTTGTGGACTGCATTGTACAGTATAATGATAATCCGTGGAACGCTGGATGAGTTTGGACTCACCAATTGCATAATCTCTTCACTGGTAGTTCAAACAGATGGCTGATTTCTCACCATGCAATGCTTTACCCAACGTTCTCATTTTTCTTGCAAATTGTAAACACGGAATAATACAGGACTAGGTAATTACCTAAGCGATATATAGTAATTGTTTTTCAAGAGATTTATTAGAATTTTGGCGCCATCTGAAAGGACATATGTTATGTATTTTTTTATGGTCAGTGGATACCATAAACAAACAGAAGCTTTCGATATTGTGGGATGACTAATAATAGAATTGTTCTAAGAATTTGCTATCTTATATTCTAAAGAAGAAAAGGACTATGTTAAATTGTGGGTGAAAAATACTCACCAAAAGCTGCTGTCCATCCAAAGCTATTTATTCACCTTTTTAAGAGGGATTTGATTGCATTATGTATTGTATTTATTTATTGAGCATAATATATTTCTTTTTGTTATTTATAGTTGAATGGAGTTGTACTCCGTTTTGTGTGGGCATTGAGAAGCCATAATGAACACACTGAACAAGCTGCTTGTTTAAAACCCGAGGCTTGGTGAATGCACTTCTAGATAGTGACATACAATAGAACTCAGACCATGGACATATTAACTCACACTTCATAAACCAACAGGTGTTTCTTGAAGCCTTCATCATTGGGATTCTGTTAACTGTAGAAAGAACCTCAAAAAATGAAGACAGATCTTTAAAAAAAAACAAAAAAAGAAACTTGAATTGTGGAAGAAACTGCTACGTTAATTCAAACATTACTCATAAAGAAAAACTCCTAGGAAATGGATATTTGACATCTAACCTTCTCAAAAATCAACATTAACTCCAAGCCGCAACGAACAAAGGGACTATTGTATTGATTTCTTCAAACACTCATTCACAGATCAGCTATGCTGCTCATCTTGTACAGGGGGAGTATTGTTTGGAAACACGTACATCTAAGTTAATTTAACTAAGTAAGGGAAGCATGCAATAGCCAAGGACTTGGTTCATATCTATAAGATTAATAAAAAAAAACTGGCTATTAAACCCAGTTCAAGATATTTTGGCACCAACAAACACAAAACGTGAACTTTCTATTGTTTTTTTTTTTTTTCTTTAAAAAAAAAAACTGCGATGTAGAAACATTATTATTTAAATAACTTTGGAACAAAAGACACCATATTTATTTCAGTTGTAATAATTTGTATTGTATAGTTTTAAAAATATATACTGTATATTCCATTATGTAAGTTGTCCTTTGGCTGCTGACCAATAGGAACTTTACTTTTTGTATCATGCTAGCTCCAAAATACTCAATGTACCGATAAGTTAATCAAGTAGTTTGTTCAACTAAAAGTGAAATGACCCTTTCATTACAGGAACATTTTGATAGTAGCTGAACAAATGATTTTTGGATAACTACTTCCTTTTCGTTTGAGCATTTTTTTCCTCCTGTCACCACCAATGTTCATAATGCAAATTGACTGGGATGAGAAAGAGTAAATAATTAGGATGATAAATGTACATTTAGGCTGCAACATTCACATTTGACATACGGTGACCTCTTCCCAATGCATATTTTGTTCCTTTGCTACTTAACCCCATCACCACAAATCAGATCTACCCAGTTGTGAAGAGGTTTAGAAAATGACCATCACTAATGGTTAACTGTTTAAAATGTACAGTTTGAATTATTTGGAACTTACCGTTTACCTTGTATTGGTAGCCGTCATAAAGACCCGAATGGTCTGAATGTGATGTAATATTGGCATTTTCCATAAACGCCTCTGTTTTAATATTTATGTCTAATTCTGTTATTTTTTATGTTTTTACTTACAATAAAAGAAAATCACAGAATCTAAAAGTGACATGCAGTCATGAAGTTGCAGCCTTTTAGTTAATTGTGGAGATTCTTAATCAACTCCTTTGCATACCCCTGCTATGCCAGATATTTGGAGAACACTAGTCAGAGAATTGCATACATGATAAGTACATACTTGTACATGTACAGTCTAAAATATAATGAGTAATGAGTATGTGTATATATATATATATATATATATATATATATATATATATATACACATGCGCACACACACACATTGTATATATATATGCATATATATACAGTACATATATATTTGTGTGTGTGTGTATTTTATTTGTAGTGATACATTCTTATCTGCATGGTAAGATCAGTAACTCCAATTGGAAGGGAATTTCTTAAGGTAATGAAAAGCAAGAATGTCTCTCAACTGCACTACAGACATAATACACCACAGTATTGCAGCTGCTGTAGTAATGATAGATGGTGCTAGAGGGCTGGTGTGTCTTTAATCTAAATGTAATATAACCCACCCCTTATTCCCATACACTGCTTCAATGCGAAACACATGCACGTTCTAGGTAAAGTATATAAAATGCAAATGCATTTAATTGAATTTATGTGCATGGGTGTAGTATAGGTAATGTAACCCACCCCTTATTCCCATACACTGTTTCAATGTTAAAAAAAAAACTTCAGATGACTAAAAAGTATTTTTTTTTTCCAAATATTTTTATTAGGCATTGATACAACAGATAATTGTCAGATATATTTCACAGCCTAATACGTAAACATTTTAACCTTTTTTATGGGGGGAAAAAAAAAGACAACCTTGGTTGTCGTTGAAAAGGGAGTCCTCGTAGAGGGAGGACAGAGGGGCAGGGGGGGTGTAGGAGGGGAGGGGGGTGTTCACAACCTGGGGGCCACATTCCTGAGTCTGTCAGTGTCAGAAAGCAGGCGTGAGGGCTTAGGAGGCCGAGTTTGATCTCTAGGGATGTGTCTAAATGGGTCCTTCATCTCGTGAGAAGTATCCAGGGCTCCCATATCTTATAGAATGCAAAGAGCTTTTGTCTAAGCATTGCCGTCAGCTTCTCCATTAGCATCACTTCACTGATCCTTTTTTTGATTGACCTTTTGGATGGAGTGGTTTATTTTTTCCAGGATGCCGCTATCTCACATCTAGCCGCAATGAGAATAAAGGAGATTAATTTCCTAGTTGGATGTCCAATTCCAGGTATTGGTCTTGCAAGTAGGAAGGTCAGCGGTTCTATAGGTAATTCTAGGTCTGTGACCTCTTTTATCAAATTGTGGACCTTAGTCCAATATTTTTTTAAAGTAGGAACTTTTTATTAGAATATTTAGAGCTCATTAAAACAAAAAGGCGATTACCTAACCTGAGTTAGAAAATTGGGTAGGTGCACTAGGGGAGAGGGAATATAGAACAAAAAGAAATCCTAACTAGAGAACTTCTCCATGCTGTGTGGAAATAGGCAGGAAGACCCCAATTGTATGCACTCAGTTACCCATATACTGTAGATGTATATGAATGTGCACATAATGTGAATAGTTCTTAGAGAATAGAGCTCAACCATGTGCGATAGAGTGTACCATGAGAATGATAGCTACAGTATATAGTTAATGAATAGGTAATCCCCCAAGTGTCATTCAGAAACCCATTCATATACATCTTAATGGGTAACTGAGTGCATACAATTGGGGTCTTTCTGCCTATTACCCCACATCGTAAATTAGAGCTTAGACATAAATAACAAAAACTTTGGGAAATATTAACATTTTCGTACAATAAAACAATCTTATTTAACTGACATCATTTTCTGGCTGTCTCTTGTACAGTTTCACCTGTAAACATAATTGAGAAGAAATAGATGCATTAATTACACTGTGCTGCTGAGTCGGTGTGCATGCTTGTTCTATGTAAAATGTATGGAATGCATATGCGTTTCATTGAATTTCTATTGCCAATTGAATGGAATGCAATCATTACTTTAATTATCCATGGGTGGGGGAATATAGCCGTAGGTAGTCACATACTTGGGTGGAGGTAAAAAGCCGTAGGTGTCATTGCTCATCCTGATATAGGTATTAATCATGCTGAGTGATGCCATGTATGAAACAAAGCTACTCAAAGCTCTAAACAGAAAGCGGAAGGGAAAAGAGCAAAGCAATTCCCAAAAATCATGTATCTTGTAATCTGTACATAGGACAACAGTGGCTAGATGTGAGGGCGATTCAAGCGCTAGGTCCGTGAAGAGGGTGGAGGTAAACACAAGAAGGGTATACAGTGACCGGATTCCAATGGATAGGAGCTGGTAGGGATATAAGCATAACAGAAGAAATGTATAATTGTACCTCTGTGGACCCGTATATAGCTCTCCGTCAAGAACAACTGTATCCCTTTGCTGTTTAAGGCACTAGGAGAGATGTGGATGGAGAACGAAAACCCGGGCGCTACCTAGGAAGATGGTAGGTATAGTGAAAGGGGGATATAACAACCTTGGTAGTAGGCAAGGTGTCCCTCTGCTTCTTTTCCACCTGTGACTCAAAAAACCCCAATAAAGGATCTACCCAGGATCCTTCAACAAATGAGACAAGAAAAAAAGGGGGGGATGGGGGAGCACTGGTGAAAATCTGATAAATAACCTAAAAAGGTTGTAAAATGCTCTATGTCAATCTCAAGGGTTTTGAGGGTGTATAATAAATTTTAACACTCACACGGCCTTGTGCGAATGCTGTCGCATAAAGGTATCTTTTGGGCTCACTTTTCCTTCTTCTCTTTTTCTTCTTGCGTCTCCTTTCTGTCTTCTGGATACTTTCGCCGCCTTGCGTCTGTAATTTCTTTCTCCTACTTCTTTGATGTTCGTCACACCCTCGGAATAAAAATACACACAAAATGTATGAGCAAACTGTGATTTTATCCGGAAGATACCAGGATGTAGAGCAAAAATATAAATAAAACACTCACACGGGCATGTGTGCGTGCGCTCTAGGGGATAGTCTCTTAGTCTTTATGGGGCAGTCCCGCTTCTTAATGGGAAGTAAACGCTCTAAAAACAGAAGGTTAAAAGGCCACACCTCAGTTTAAAGGCAGAAATAAAATAAAATGTTACTACTCACACGGCCAAGTGTGAGTGCACACTTGGAAATGGTATCTTTTCCTTCTAGGTCCCAGCTAGGAGAGGTCCACTGGTGCTAAACGTGGGTCCTCACCCCCCCCCCTAATAGGGTCAAAAAGGTCTGAGCCCGATGAATACAAGGCTAAAGTCTTTATTGAATGGACAGTACAACAACAGAACACAGCTAACTCAATCCGTGAGTCACTCTGTGGGAAAGTAAAAAAGCCAGTCTTTGGGAAATCGAGACTGGCTTTTTTACTTTCCCACAGAGTGACTCACGGATTGAGTTAGCTGTGTTCTGTTGTTGTACTGTCCATTCAATAAAGACTTTAGCCTTGTATTCATCGGGCTCAGACCTTTTTGACCCTATTAGGGGGGGGGGGTGAGGACCCACGTTTAGCACCAGTGGACCTCTCCTAGCTGGGACCTAGAAGGAAAAGATACCATTTCCAAGTGTGCACTCACACTTGGCCGTGTGAGTAGTAACATTTTATTTTATTTCTGCCTTTAAACTGAGGTGTGGCCTTTTAACCTTCTGTTTTTAGAGCGTTTACTTCCCATTAAGAAGCGGGACTGCCCCATAAAGACTAAGAGACTATCCCCTAGAGCGCACGCACACATGCCCGTGTGAGTGTTTTATTTATATTTTTGCTCTACATCCTGGTATCTTCCGGATAAAATCACAGTTTGCTCATACATTTTGTGTGTATTTTTATTCCGAGGGTGTGACGAACATCAAAGAAGTAGGAGAAAGAAATTACAGACGCAAGGCGGCGAAAGTATCCAGAAGACAGAAAGGAGACGCAAGAAGAAAAAGAGAAGAAGGAAAAGTGAGCCCAAAAGATACCTTTATGCGACAGCATTCGCACAAGGCCGTGTGAGTGTTAAAATTTATTATACACCCTCAAAACCCTTGAGATTGACATAGAGCATTTTACAACCTTTTTAGGTTATTTATCAGATTTTCACCAGTGCTCCCCCATCCCCCCCTTTTTTACTAGGAGAGATGTGCCGTCCTCCTCTTCCATGCAGTGCTGTGGAGCTCCCGAGTGCCGGCAATGTGCGTCACAACCTCCGGTCCATCCGGGAACACTCCGCCAAAGCTTTAGGTTCCACGTGCAGATATCAATGGCTTTTCCGTGGTTCGTTAGCAAAGACCCATCTAGCGCGCCCTTACCGCGACTGTGCGTCCATCCAATCGTCAAGAGAACACGAGTAGGAGAAGGATTGGTCCGAGACAGCCGAGTCCAAAAAAAGCACCATCAGCTCACCAGGTAAGTGGAAAAGTTCAAATTGTTTATTGAACTACATAAAAAACAAAAAAACAAACAAAACAGGAAAAGAAAAAACCTCCCACGCATTTCGGGCTCTGCAGCCCTTTCTCAAGGAGTATGGTTAGGGCTGTGCAATGAACACATTAATATAGCCCCTCCTGTGTACTCAGGTACACCTGACGGTAATTACAATTAGTTGTAATCCCACCTGCTGCATTAACAATGTAAGTCAGAACGATCACATTAAACTTTAATCATATAGATGGAATGTAATTCACTGTGAGAGCAATAAATGCTCTACAGAGATAAATGGCTAACCATGATATATACTCAATATTATTTATGTCTAGCGTACCACAAAAAATATATATATGGTAAACAAACCAAAAAAGCATTATAGTAAAATAATCACGGATAAGTTAAAATATCTATAATCATAAGTCTCACATGATGAACACAGAAGGTGCCATACATAAAAAGGGCATCCTAAAGCTAAAAAAGCTCAATGCAACGTGCTAACCAAAAAGGATAGCAAAAGGTTACGCTTTAATGATGAAACAGGATCATATTGTTCTTCTAAAAAAAAGCAGCAAAGTCTTGTTTGTAACAGATAGCACAAAATAAAACATCTTAGTTGGAAAACCTATTATATTATGTACAGTGACACATGTATAGTTATCAAATCTTGACATGACATATATAGACGTGTCTCTGTCTAAGGAAACATTGATCAAGTCATGATTAAAGAAGTTCTATATTCTTCCCTATGTAAAACACTAATTAATATCCCAACTGATCCTTACTTAATAACTGGATGTGTACTTTTGTTGTCTATATTAAGTAAGGATCAGTTGGGATATTAATAATTTTTTTACATTGCTGTTAGTCCCAGAGCGGCTGCAAGTGTGCGACTGAAGGTTGGTGGGGCTACAGCAGAGAGTTGAGGGGAGCAAGGGCAGCCATTTTGACCCGGCGCGCCGCAGAAGTGACGACGGAGTGTGGGGGCTACCCTCCCCCCACCCCCTAAAACCACGGACCGGGGCCCCCAGGAGATTGGGGAGACCCAGCAGTGACATCACCTGGGGAAAGAGCGCTTCTGCAGAAGTGCACAAAGAGCCTACAGAGGAGAGGGCTTTAACACATGTACACAGACCACCCTCCATAATTAAAGGGGACTTGCATGATTAAAAATAAAACTTAACGAAGCAGCAGCACAGCCACAGAGATTCACGCTGCACAAAGAGAAATTGGCCCACAAACCCCAAAAAAGCCACCAGATACTGCAGCAGGCAGCTAACAAGAGCCCGAAAGTAAAGAATTAAAAAGCACACTCAATACCTAAGATGGCCGCCGGAGAAGACCTGTGACTGGGGAGAGAGAGGACAGGAGTGAGGCAAAAAAAAACAGCCTGGCAGAGGGGATCAAACTGAGGGATCAGAGGTAAAACCCAAAGACGCCTGAAGGAGACCCCACTGAACAATAGATTGCATACCACGGGCACTACCTGAACATCAAAGCCCGAAACCAGATGCTGAACAGCCGAGCACATGCACGCCCCCTTCCCCCACTATTAATATTTGTTTATTGATAATGATATTAATTAATTTTTTACATAGGGAAGAATATAGAACTTCTTATGTTTAATCATAACTTGATCAATGTTTCCTTAGACAGAGACACATCTATATATGTCATGTCAAGATTAGATAACTATACATGTGTCACTGTCCATAATATAATAGGTTTTCCAACTAAGATGTTTTATTTTGTGCTATCTGTTACAAACGAAACTTTGCTGCTTTTTTTTAGAAGAACAATATGATCTTGTTTCATCATTAAAGCGTAACCTTTTGCTATTGTAGCCCTTTTTCTGAACACCTTCCTAAGGGACTACTGGTCTCTGTCTAACACCTGCGGCTCCAGGAGATCTGAGCCTCTGCTAGCTGGGAGCCTGGGGTAATACTCACACATTTACATAGCGCAGCGCCTCCACCTGCGATGGCTCCCACCAGAGGGGGAGTGGTTCCTCGCAGGACAATCAACAAACACATACACACTATAGATAATACTAATACTTTACTTGAGAACATAGAAAACATAACACGACATAATCTTATGCTATAACTGTATCACCTTATACACAATATCTGGTGTCCCTCTCTAGAGGAGACACAGAGTGACCTGGCACATAACTCCTCCACCATCACCGGCGATCCCACCCAGTGTTCGGTGATCCCCCACCCAATGTCCCGCACTCTCGCAGAGATCGTGGGTGACTGCGCAGTCACGGTTAAGCTAAGGGCCCGGTGGTGCACTTATCATTCAGAGTTACCTGCCGAGCACTCCAGTGCTCGGGCCTGCAACGATCTTCACAAAGGGTCAGACGTGCGATGCATCCGTCTGATTCTATCCTGGTGATATTCTCCGTGGACCCCAACGTGGGTCCGAACTCCGTCACTGGAACAGCAGCAGCCGCTGAGTCCCTAACTATCTAGGTGGCATTCGCTACACTACAGGCCGTCCCTATAGCACAGCAACCTGTGGTGGCTTTGGGGAAACTCCTAGGGCCTACAGGGGTTAATGACCTGTCCCACTCCCCTAACTAACTAAGTCCCAATCCTAACTGTAACTAGCCTCGCAGCAACAACATGCAGCACTAACACACCGCACACGCAGTCAACCTGCAGACATCAACACACGCAGTCAACCTGCAGACAGCAACACACGCAGTCAACCTGCAGACAGCAACACACTGTATCCACTGTGCTTACTTGTCAGTGCTCACCGCACTACCGGCCGTGATCCACTGACAAGCCTGCACCCTCTCACAAATAAGGGCAAGCTCACTATCTCGGGCCTTCCCTTATCAATTACCCCCTACCCTAACAGGGATTGGGGCCTGCCTGGGACTTGGGAATCCTTACCTGGTACAGGAGCCACTCGCTCCCTGCACCCTTCCTTCCCCTTCCTGCTCCCAGCTCCAACTGCCGTTCACAGCGCGCGAAATGTATCTTATTCTCCTGGGCTGAGAATCCTCCAGCCCTATTGGCTCCTATCAGGCACCTGGTGCCTCCCTCGCTATGCCTCCTGGGAGTTGTAGTTCCCAGGAGGCTGCTAAAGCATTGGGGCCGCGTGCGCACTTGCCCTGCGCATGTGCGAACGCCTATTGGCCACCGCAACCTTTTCCTCGCCGTCCCTGCCCTCGAGCGACTTCTCCCTAGCCGCCGAGTCCCTCCTGCGCATGTGCGATCCTGCGCACGCTCGCGCAATGTGTCATGACGGCCCCCGCTAGCCGGGTGCGCCGCCGAAGCTCCAGGGATGCCGAGTGCTCCCTGCACTGGCCCCCACCTTCGCGAGTGGCCGGCGGGTCCGTCGCTGCCTCCGGCGGCACCTGCGACCACTCGGCACTCGCGGCGGTGGGTCAGTGAGTCAAAAATAACCCCGGGGCTACACTATCCTTTTTGGTTAGCACGTTGCATTGAGCTTTTTTAGCTTTAGGATGCCCTTTTTTTGTATTGCATCTGCGGTGTTCATCATGTGAGACTTATGATTATAGATATTTTAACTTATCCGTGATTATTTTACTATAATGCTTTTTTGGTTTGTTTACCATATATATATTTTTTGTGGTACGCTAGACATAAATAATATTGAGTATATACACTGGCGACACACTTTATTCGAGCTCGGCTAGTCCCACGAATTCGGGTATACTCGGGTGTATTGAGGTTTGTGACTGTTTTCTGTCCGAGTGCATTGCGTTATTTTCCAGGCAGGGATTGTAGCATTTTATTCCCGCTGGCTGCAATACTGCACAGTATATATATATATATACACTGCATTACAATTCATGAATTTATGCCATCTGGTAGACACGCGAAGCATTGCAGCCTATTAAATCCTAATCATTATCATTTAACAGATCAGCCGCCCGTCAGCCAGGCATGAACCCAGGCTGGGAAGGCAAACGCAACGGGGCTTGTCTGAGGTGAGGAGCGGCGCATTCCAGGTATCTGCCAGGTACATACCGGGTATTTGCTCGAATAAATGGTGTCGCAGCAGTATCATGGTTAGCCATTTATCTCTGTAGAGCATTTATTGCTCTCACAGTGAATTACATTCCATCTATATGGTTAAAGTTTAATGTGATCGTTCTGACTTACATTGTTAATGCAGCAGGTGGGATTACAACTAATTGTAATTACCGTCAGGTGTACCTGAGTATATATTAGTGTGTTCACTGCACAGCCCTAACCATACTCCTTGAGATGGGGCTGCAGAGGCCCAAAACACATGGGAGGTTTTTTCCTTTCCTGTTATGTTTGTTTTTATGTTTTTTTATGTAGTTCAATAAACAATTTTAACTTTTCCACTTACCTGGTGAGCTGATGGTGCTTTTTTTGGACTCGGCTGTCTCGGACCAATCCTTCTCCTGCTTGGGTGATGCCATGCACTGCAAATTCATCAGGCTGGGCTGAACGTACTTTCGTGGGGCCTATGCATCACCAATTCTTTAAATTGCCGATAGGGAACATATCTTGCCAAGATGCATATAGGGTCCAATAGCTGCATCTCATCCCTGGGACATGGGACAACTTAGTAAAAAAATTTATTGAGTCTCAGATTGTAACAAATGCTAATCTGCCAACCATAATAATAATAATAACTTTATTTATGTAGCGCTTTTCTACCAATGGGACTCAAAGCGTTTCACAGTTACAAAAAGGGAGAAAGAAGAAAACATTCAAGGTTATAAACAAGACCAAACACAAGGAAAGATACAATACATGATGGAATGGTACTGTAGCCATTAAATGCCGGACAGGTTGTGGTTCATTAATTAAATTTCTGGGTAAACAGGTAGGTTTTTAACCTGTTTTTATACATTTCCTGAGAGGTGGCCTCTCGAACTGTACGAGGCAGACTGTTCCAAAGTATGGGCACAGTGTGGCTAAAAGCTCAAACCACCCAAAGGAAGTTATGGAGTTTCTGGGAACTGTTAGGAGTCCTTAATGTGCAAATCAACGTGAAAGAATGGGAGTGTAGGGAACTAGAAGCTCTTTCAGATAGCTGAGACCCTGATCATGTAGTGATTTGAATGTCAACAAGCCAATCTTGAAATAAATTCACAATTTTACAGACAGCCAGTGCAGAGAATGGAGAATAGGTGTCTGTGGCAAGAACAGGTCTGGTTAGTTAACAACCTGGCTGCAGCATTCTGCCCCAGCTGCAGACAGTGCAGCTCTTTTTTTTGGAAGACCCAGGTAGAGTACATTGTATTAGTTCAGGCATGAATATATAAAGGAATGGATGAGCATAGTAAGATCATCTGGAGAGATCAATCCTGGCTATGTTCTTTAGATGGGAGACTGAACATTTGATCACAGCTGACACCAGATGTTTAAGAGTCAAGTCACAGTCAAGGAAAATACCAAGATTCCGCACATGGACAGAGTTTAGCAGCTGGGAACACCCAAGCTTAAGGCCAGTATGTTGACCAGATGCATTCTTGTTGTGTTCCAATGGTGAGCATCCACCACGAGCCCATCTGTTTTATCAGATTCAACCTAACTAACTGGAATGCATCCACTCTACAAGATTAGATAAACAACTATTAAAGACTTGTAGCCCCGGTAAGAATTAGTGGGCTACATATCTTTCTCCTACTGGAGTAAGTCCTGTTAAGTGCAGGCGCCAGTAGTAATCATGGGTTTTCCCCCCACCAAGCCCTGCCTTGAGTGATAGAGGTAGGCTCCTCACTCTGTGGCAGGCCTGAGACAGAGGGGAGGTCCTGCTGACATCATGAGGGGCAGGGCTGTATCTATTTAGTGGGCTGCTCCTGTGTGTGTAAGGGAGTTGAGTGAAGTGGAGTCCTGTCCTGAGAGCTGGAGAGTGTGTGTGAGGAGTCCTGCCCTGGCAGTTGTGCAAGAGTTGAACCAAGAGAGTGGAGAGTGCTGGAGCAGGGAGAGCATGGTCTGGGAGTTTTAAGGAGACAGGAGAGAAGACACTCAGCCATACTGAGTTGAGCTGATAGCACTAAGTGCGGTGGACCAATGCCCCTCACCCTGCAGATGGGGTGAGGGGGGAGAGAGGGCCTCCCCTTGGGTGGAGGTAGGGGTAATGAGGCCCCATTACAGCCATCCTGCCGGGGTACATTCCTGGAGGAGAAGGAGGTCAGGATCCTGTGTACTGCCATGACTTGCTGCTGTGAAATGAACTGCTGCTGTGTGCGATATTAAGGACAATAAAGACATTGCTGTTTTATATAAAGACTGTGTGAGATTGGAATCTCTCACCCTGGGACCAGGGCTTTCTCTGGAAGATTCCAACCTATCCCCTAGGTTTCGCCAGAGAATGGAGGCGCTGCACCACCACCACTAAAGATGAAGGCATATACCCCAGAAGCCTGGCCCTGTCATCCCCCACACCAACGCGGGAGACTCAGGCCCTCCTGTTCCAAGCAGGTATGCACCACCAACATACACGTAATCCGCCCTCACTACACCCTAGAGGTCCAATCTGCTACCGGGGGGGGGGGAACATGGGTTCATTTGGAGGCGAGCTGCTGAGATCCAGAACAGGACAGGCTTTCAGCAAGGCAGAGCGGGAAGAGTGAAGTGCACCTTCCTTGCAAGTACTGGAGAGAGTAGGGCATGTAATACCAGGGGTAGTCAGGGGAGCGTGGATTCCCACACAGTACGCCCTGGGTGCCCTAAGAGGGTGTTGTAAGATGGGTGTATGGCTATAGCTGTCCTAGTCCCTTGAGGCAGGTAGTGTGAGGCAACTGGGGGGGTTAGCCTGTTAACTTGTCCAGGGACCATGGCCTAGGGCCCACACTATGAGTGGCCAAAAGTAGGAGACGCCCATACCTTAGGGAGATGCCCGGGTACACTAGCCAGCACCCACATAAAACACACCACAGAGTACTTGTAGGAACCGTCAGCGAGTGCGGTGCACAGAGAAAGAGTTCTGCCTAGCCTGGGGTATGCCACATCATATCAGTGGGCAAAACAATCAGAGAAAGCATGCAGAGAATGTTTAGTGAGCAGTCTGAGAGCAGTCAGTGTCTAGGAACGAACTATGCACTAGACACTGAGAAAAGCGGTGATATACATTTGGTGGGCTCATCAAAGATGGCGGCCGTCACTACATGTGCTCCGCGGAGCATGAAAGAGTTAAAAATGGTGACCGCAGCACCATCCACGGCCCAGCAGTTAGCAGCCGAACTAAAATGGCGACTCCCGCCAATCCTGGATCGCGCACGTGAAGCGTGCAAAGAGACTGTCAGAGAAATGTGGAGGGAGATGTGCAGGGGTTTGGCGCCAAACCCAGATCCCCTGCAAAAGGAGCGGAGCGTCGCGAAAGCCGAAAGCCCACCCACCTGTGCTGTGACTGGCCAACAGACAAGGCCACGTCACACTGAGAGAAGGAGTGCCCCTCCTCTTGTTTCCACTAAAGGGAGGGGGCACAAGGAGAGCCAATCAGGAGCATCCTCCCCAGCGAAGGGAGGGACAGGAAGTGAGAGCGAGGAACTTCACTTCTGTCTGGCATTCGAAGAGCAAGGAGCTGAAACATTGAACTGTTCCACCCCTGACCAAATCATGTCAGAACTGAGCACGACGGTCTTCGAACTCCCAGGAGGCTTCCTGGTGGTGGAGATCGAGGGCTGAGAGTACCTCCGGTGTCTGTGCGTCCACTGCAGGACACCCGGAACGGCCGCAAGCACCAAAGCACGATGCCCTCAATGTGGCATGTACTACCTATGGCCTAATGAACCGTGGCCCATGCTAAAGACCCCTCGGGGTGCCTCTCCGGGAACCCTAACGGAGGTGGCGGAGACAGCAGACGAGGCTGCCCTAGTTCCCTGCAAAACTGCTGAGGTGGGAACCAAGGCCCAGCCAACTACCGAGCCGAGAGAAACTCCGGTGGAGAAGAGCGCGACCGCAGTGGAGGTACCGGAGCGGGCCCGTTTTGTACCACTACCCACTGGCGGGGCCACAAAAGACCCAGGTGACTCCCTAGCAGAGGATCCGACCAAGTCGTCTTCAGAGGAAGAAGATGGCGTCTCATCGGTGGCGATGTGCCTACCGGCGAACCACCCTAGCTGTAAGAAAGATTGCGGTCCACTTACCGGAGAGAGGGAGCAGACGAGTCCGGACACCTCCCGACGGCGAGCGCTGGTGCGGCCTGAGGCCCGTAGAAGTCCCACGGCCGTGGTGACTCCCAGTGCGGCGGAGACGGCGTCGGAGATGGTGTCGGAGACGGATCCAGAGGGACCCGAGTACATCAGCCTGCAGCGGAGCGGTAAGGAGACTCCACCCCCCCCTTACTCCCGCCAGGCGAAGACGGACCCTGCAGAGGACGAGAAGGAGAGGCGTGCGGCCTACTTACTCATCCGCGAACCCGATGATCCACCACCGCCCCTTCCGGTCTTCGACGCACTTCCGGTGCGTGACCACGGAGCGGATGGGGATTCCGCGGGCGGCCATGATGACATCACTTCCGGGTCCGACTGGAAAAGAGGCCCAGGAGTGCTGTTCTCCCCGCGGAGAGCAGCTATGGCCGCTGCAATGGCCACCCTGCGAAGCCAAGGCCCTTCCAGAGGACCACGGGGCTCAGCGGAGAGAGCAAGCAAGAAACTGCCCACTGGCCACGGTATTACCCTCTTGCTTGACATTGAAACAGACATTGCCCCAGCCACAGTCCCTAGCGCCATTACCCAGGCCACTGCCCCTGCCCAGTCATGAGTTAATAACACCGGGACCTAGAGGGGATAAGTTAATTAAGAACCCCAAGTACTCCAAAGATTTGCGGGATTGGGAACTAAGTAACGAGGGATCTGATGGGGAAGTACCATATGATACTGTGATACGTATGCCTAACCATGTACCTTTTTCTCCTGTGCCTAGAGGGAGGGCCCGAGGGTCCCATACTACTGCTGAGGCCGGGATTGTAAGTAAAGTGGTCCACAAAATGAACCCTACCATATACATCAACGCTAAGGGTGGACGCAGTTGCTTGCGCTCTACAGAGGCGAGTACATCCGGTGTCTCATCACAAGCCAAGTCCGAGACAGGTACTTCTAGCCCCATGTCAGAGTACGAGCACCGTGACAAGTGGTGGGCACCCCTGTTCACTGGGTACCACAAAGGTATCGACCGCACCAGATTCCTGTTAATCAGGAACAACATAGTTGATCATTGGTGGGCTTTAGGTGCCTATACTCCCCAGGAGGTGGCGGATGAGTTAGAGCACAGATACCAGGAGATAGAGCAAAAACTCCTTATGCCTAAGGGACCGAGTATATTATATGATGACATTGCTCCTCCAGAACCAGAGTTTTGGGTACTGCCAAGCAGGGCGGGTCCTAAGAAACTGCCCAAATTGAGCCGAGCAGACAGGGCCATAGTGTTTAGGTTTCAGCAGTCCCATGGGTACGAATACCCTTATGTGCCTGAACCCATAATGAGGGAAATAGAGGAGAACAGAGATAGTTGGCTCAGAGAGGCCGTACAAGAATACTTGAGAACAAAGTTTGGTAAGGCGGGTTACCACAATGAAGACCGTATCAGTGAGGTGGTCCGGTCCTGGAGTGTGGGGCGGTGCATATACATGCACAGCGTGATATACTGGTCAGAGTCTGGGTCGGTACAGCCCTACTACATTACCATAACTGACAAGATGGGAGGAAGGTACGAAAGCCCGATCCAAAACATTATCATTGGTGGTCCTCCCCGTTGGGAGTGACTGTTACTGTTACGCCACCTGGTGGTTGGCTCAAGAAGTATCATACATGCAATGTGTTTTGTTTCCCAGGTTTGTTCACCGCAGGATGGTGCTGCTAAAGTTAGGTCCAAGTGTGGACCATTGGATTCCACCTGAGGGAGAGTGTAGCCCCGGTAAGAATTAGTGGGCTACATATCTTTCTCCTACTGGAGTAAGTCCTGTTAAGGGCAGGCGCCAGTAGTAATCATTGGTTTTCCCCCCACCAAGCCCTGCCTTGAGTGATAGAGGTAGGCTCCTGACTCTGTGGCAGGCCTCAGAACAGAGGGGAGGTCCTGCTGACATCATGAGGGACAGGGCTGTATCTATTTAGTGGGCTGCTCCTGTGTGTGTAAGGAAAGTGGAGTTCTGTCCTGGGAGCTGGAGAGTGTGTGTGAGGAGTCCTGCCCTGGCAGTTGTGCAAGAGTTGAACCAAGAGAGTGGAGAGTGCTGGAGCAGAGAGAGCATGGTCTGGGAGTTTCAAGGAGACAGGAGAGAAGAATCTCAGCCATACTGAGTAGAACTGATAGCACTAAGTGCGGTGGGCCAATGCCCCTCACCCTGCAGATTGGGGTGAGGGGGAGATCTAACCTCACCCAGAGGGCCTCCCATTGGGTGGAGGTAGGGGTATTGAGGCCCCATTACAGCCATCCTGCTGGGGTACATTCCTGGAGGAGAAGGAGAGGAGGTCAGGATCCTGTGTACTGCCATGACTTGCTGCTGTGAAATGAACTGCTGCTGTGTGCAATATTAAGGACAATAAAGACATTGCTGTTTTATATAAAGACTGTGTGAGATTGGAATCTCTCACCCTGGGACCAGGGCTTTCTCTGGGAAGATTCCAACCTATCCCCTAGGTTTCGCCAGAGAATGGAGGCGCTGCACCACCACCACTAAAGATGAAGGCATATACCCCAGAAGCCTGGCCCTGTCATCCCCCACACCAACGCGGGAGACTCAGGCCCTCCTGTTCCAAGCAGGTATGCACCACCAACATACACGTAATCCACCCTCACTACACCCTAGAGGTCCAATCTGCGACCAGGGGGGGGGGGGACATGGGTTACAGACTGATAATGGATCCTTTTCCTTAGTGCCTTGTGCAAATGCCAAGTAGAGTTGAGTGTCATCCACATAGCAGTGAGGGCCCAGGCCATTTTGTCTGATTAGTGGTTATGTCACTTAGTGGTAGAGTTTGAACTGCTAACAACATAGGAGAGAGGCTAGAACCCTGTGGCACTCCACATGACAGGGGCACAGGTGTTCTTCTCATAGATGTAGAACTTGGTGATATATACTAGTAGATGCTAGAGAGGGTGATCCCCTTCTCCAAGCTCTTCTTAATGGCAAACTATATCAGAGCCACATATGAATAGGGTTGCTTCTCCTGCCCCAACTTTCCCTTTGCACTCTGTGCCATGTTGGTAAAGAAGTCTGAATTTCTCTCTCTTCAGAAGCATACTGTATTTGATATGTATAAAGGTCACACAGCACATTGCCATGCTATGTTCCAAATTAAACAATTCTAGTGAGATTGTTACATTGTATTTTGTATAGAAACACGAGTGAAGCTTTACCAGGTCCCACACGGGTAAAGATATTCAGTGCTCCATCTGCCGGAGACATACTGAATTGCAATTAAATACTGTAAATAAACCATACACATAATTCTGCTGGCTGACTGTCGCCGGCTCACGGCCGAGCCGCGGTGAACAAAGGGCTGTGGTGGCTGGAATCTCGCATTTTGTAGCGGTACGGAAAACAGTAAGTCTGGCTACATATGTACAATCAAGCAGCATTTAAAAATTGTATAAACATTGAGGGATTCTCCCCTCTGACCCAGTTCTGAAGCATTAATTACCCCCTGATCCATCTGTGATTTTTCGTAAGGTACAAATGTTAAAAATATTTTGGCTCCTAGTAGTTTGAAAACCATCATTCTAATCATTTACTATAACATCCTTGGCTAAAAAAATCAAGGGAATTACAAATGTGGTCAGAACAGATGTAGCAGTCATCAGTTAATTGGCTCAGATGATTTTGTTTGTTTTTCCTATGCCAATGGAAACTCTTTTACAGTGATGGGATTCATAAACTGTAAGACCACTTATGTTATATATTTGTTAACTTGTAAGTGTGGCCTCCAATATAAGCACCTTGACAGTAGTACTATTTTATAGCATTTTCTGTTTTCTATCTTTAGTATTTGTAAGGAATCCGCTCCGCGGTTTACTGGTTGCCTTACCTTGCAGACCGGTGCAGTTCTGGAACAGCTCTCCTGATGTTTGCTGCAGCCTGGATTCACTCACCAAAGCAATACACACTCCCTCTGGTATCTATTGCAGCTGTGCAGCCTATCACTGCAACCTAGACTTGCATTCACTCATTGGAGCAGTACCTTCACACCCCCCTCCGGGGATTGGCCCGCTGGCCTTTAAGTACTGTCTTCCCACAATGCTCCCTGCCGAGCATAGTCCTTACTGGATGTCACTATCATTCTGCCACAAGCCCTCGCTTGTTCTCCTATGCTGATACCAGGTTCCACCCTGCGTCCTTCAGCTCCCTTCAAGCCCGCTTGTTCTCCTATGCTGATACGGAGGTTCCGCCCTGCGTCCTTCAGCCTCCTGGATTCCTGCACTGAAGCGGATGTTTCGTCCCTGCGTCCTTCAGCCTCCTGGATTCCTGCACTGAAGTGGATGTTTCGTCCCTGCGTCCTTCAGCCTCCTGGATTCCTGCACTGAAGCGGAGGTTTCGCCCCTGCGTCCTTCAGCCTCCTGGATTCCTGCTCTGAAGCGGAGGTTTCCCTGTGTATCTCCAGCTTCCTGGTTCCTGGGGCCTACTCTTTCCCTAATCTAGAGAGGCCGTGTCCTGGTTCCTGTGCTGAAACAGAGGATTCCCCAGTCCGCTCAGGACTCTTGCGCTGTGCACTGGTTTACCCGTGCAGCTAGGTGGTGTGCTACGCTGGTCTGCTTACCATCTCCTGTGACCAGCACCATGGGCCATGGTCGTCGCACGCGCAGAGGCCAACCCCGCGCTCCTAAGCTGAAGCGGGGCTCTCCTGACTACATGTTGCCGAACTATTGCTTGAACAATGTTTATCCTGATGTCTCCTGTCCTGACCCTGGCTTGTACAACGACGACGCTGTCTTCTCCTATCCTGATCCTGCGATGGATGACAACGAACTGCGCAATCCGGATCAGCCTGCGCGGTCTAAGGTCGGTGCTTTTACAACCCCACCTCAGCCTCGCGGTCCGACCCAGGTTTGTGGCGAGCACAATCATGACAGTATGCTCGGCCACACAAACTCGGACCGCCCTGTGGTGAGGGTTGGTAAGTTTCTATCTGAAAGCCTGTCCCGGCCTGTAAACCAGTCCCAGTCTGAATACCAGTTTCTATGTGTGATAATACCCCTGATTGGAGATCTGATTGTGTTTGTAGGTTTAACCCCTTTGCAAAATAAATGCCGTAATGATCTCATGATGAAGGTTTACCGCCTCCGGGACTTAAAACAATCGCTGGCCGCTTGTATTTGCTTTCCTGGTGAACCTTTAACCTGGGAGAATGTGTACCCTTTAGAACTAGACGACGCCCAAAAGGAAGTCTCTTCCCTGGCCTTGTCTTTAGACATTCATATAGCACAAGAGGACCCTCTCTTCATGTTAGCTTATGCCCAAAAAACACTCCATATCCTTTCCATGACATTGGACATTTGCATAAAGGAACAGGATCCTCCCCTCGCCAGCTTCGCTGCCGCTTGGCTGTATCCCTGGTCTACCACGGATCCTTGCCCTGATAGTATGGCCGGGTTCTCTGACACCAATGATATGTCTACGTTAACCCCTGCCGATCAGTCCTGTGAGGTTCCCCTGGAGGATACATATGTCTCTTTACCCAACACTAAAGTTCTAGTATCAGAGAATAAGTTTCTTAGTTCTCCTATTTCTAGCTCAGAAGCCCTCTCTCTAGGTTTTGAGGGTTTCCCAGCTTTAACCTCTGCTAGGCAGTCCTGTGCGCTTTCCCCGTCAGAGAAAGAATCCCTAAGTTCTGTCCCCAGGGTCATTTCTGTATTAACCCCTGAGGGGCAGCTCTCTGAGTCTTCTTTGATAATTCCCTGTTCTCTGCCAGCCATGGTTCCGCCCCTAGCTCTAGAGGAGAGATTCATTGTCTCTCCTAGTACAGAGAATAGATTTCCTGTGTTTTACTCTCAGGCACTGTCTGCATTAACCTCTGTAAATTCTTGCTGCCTCCAAGTTAATGTCTTCGTTTTAGCCTCAGAGAATGAATCCACAAGTCAGACAGCAGAGGTTGCATTGAGGGATTCCCATAACCGTACGGAGTCCTTAGATAGTCTTTGCTATAAATCCCCTGCTTCAGCTCAAGTTTCCACAGTTTCGCCTCCGGAGACTTCGGCTAAAGTTCTGGTTCCTGATAAAAGTAGTCAGGAGTCAGGTTTTTCCCTAAGCTTGGTCGCAAAGTTCCTTCTCCCGGGTATTTCACTGAACCAGCCTGTCGCCCACATAGCGGTGATCCCTGCTTCAGCGCATAGTTCCCATATTAGGGAGTCTGCAGTAATTTCTGGTTTCCCAGACATTCCTTACCAAATACCTACTTCAGAGACCAGTACAGTTTTAATTAACCCCCGGGTACTGTCTGAGTTCTCCTCCTCTTTAAGCTTAGTGTTAAAAGCATACAGTAGTCTGTATGTCCCTCCTGGGGTTCATATTGTGTTCCCAGGAATGTTGGCTGACGCACGTTTTTTGCCCAAAAGTGACGCTTTTTCATATAGACTAGTAAGAAACCCACACACTGTTTCTCCTTTCTCTGAATTGTGTCTTACTGGTTTTGAGACTTTGGGAGGTAGTGATTCTCCTTCAGATTCTGAATCTCTTCCTACGATGGTTATTCTGGCTGAGGGTTTCCCTGATTTCTCTCTCCAGGTTAATCCTCCAGAGATCAGCATATCTGGGGTCACTCCCTGTGTATTGTCTGAGACCATCATGCATATTTTACAAGTCCTGGGGTTTAAATCTGAGCTATTTAGCTGTCCTGCCTTTGCTGAAACCCAGTCCCTCAGTACTGTGTCTAAATATGCCCCAGCAAACATGGGGTTACTCTGGGAAGAAATTAAAGCTCCTGTCTTAAAGGGTATTTTTTCTCACATGTCCAGCAAATCTAGAACCTCAGTAATTGTTTCTAAGTCACTTATCAATACATCTGATTTTTTCTCTAATCAAACCCAGACACCCTCACTATCGGGTAGGAGTCCTGTGATCAGAGATTTTGCACTAGAAAACACACCTATTCATGTTTTTGTCAGGTTAGGTACCCCTGTGGTTAGGGCCATTGCAGTTTCGGAAAAGACTCCTTGTACTCCTAAGGTGCCTGTCACTGAGGTACAGACTTCAGCTTCTGATGTTAGCTTCCCTCCCGCCACTACCCTGGCTCTGCCTTTTTCTCAAGATACTGATATGAAAATCCCAAGGTCTATTCCTGATTCACTGACAATACTATCTTCCAATGAAGATTTCCCAGTATTGGGGAGCTCTACTGTTGTTTGCTTCTCTGCTCCTGCCAAACCATGGTTTTGTCCCTCGGAATTTTCGGTTGCCCCTGTTATTTCCTCTCAGTTGGAAATACTCTGTACATATCCCAAGATTTCGGTCCCTATGCCTGGTTTACTGCTTGCCTTGTCACCTTCCATACCAATACCGGGAGATGCTTCCAACCAGCCTATACCCTTACTAACTATTACCTGGGAGCCTTCTAGAGGAAAAATTCCTCGCAAATTCCAACATGCAGTGGTCAGCCAAGACTTTTTCTGTTACAAAGTTCCTCTTGGTGTATTCGATCAACTATCAGGGCCGCTGATCCTAGAGTCCGGTTCATTTATTAAAGACTGGGCTTCCTGTAGGGGTTCTTCTGCCGTTTCTGCTCTGGAACCCTCTGGTTCTTCACAGCTCTGGATTTCCAAGTCATTTTGCGGGGCGAGCCATGTACCAAGGATGTTTCTTCTACCACTCTCATTTCCTAGAACTGTACTCACCAAGGAACTGCTCGTTTACGGATCCCCTTTCCACCTAAAGAACTTTAGGAACAACTCAATGTCTCCGATACCCATGGATGTTCCTGTCTGGCCGCAGTTTTCACCGTGGGGTGGGGGTACACTAAGGAGTAACCACGAGTCTCTGGACCACGACTCTACCCCCAATCCTAGACGGTTCAGCAACAATTCCCGGTCCCCCAACTCTATGTGTGCTCATGTTCGCCCGGAGGTCTCGCGTGAAGGGGGGGTACTGTAAGGAATCCGCTCCGCGGTTTACTGGTTGCCTTACCTTGCAGACCGTGCAGTCCTTGAGCACCTCTCCTGATGTTTGCTGCAGCCTGGATTCACTCACCAAAGCAATACACACTCCCTCTGGTATCTATTGCAGCTGTGCAGCCTATCACTGCAACCTAGACTTGCATTCACTCATTGGAGCAGTACCTTCACACCCCCCTCCGGGGATTGGCCCGCTGGCCTTTAAGTACTGTCTTCCCACAATGCTCCCTGCCGAGCATAGTCCTTACTGGATGTCACTATCGTTCTGCCACAAGCCCTCGCTTGTTCTCCTATGCTGATACCAGGTTCCGCCCTGCGTCCTTCAGCTTCCTTCAAGCCGCTTGTTCTCCTATGCTGATACCAGGTTCCGCCCTGTGTCCTTCAGCTCCCTTTAAGCCCGCTTGTTCTCCTATGCTGATACGGAGGTTCCGCCCTGCATCCTTCAGCTTCCTTCAAGCTCCCGCTTGTTCTCCTGTGCTGAAGCGGATGTTTCGCCCCTGCGTCCTTCAGCCTCCTGGATTCCTGCACTGAAGCGGATGTTTCGTCCCTGCGTCCTTCAGCCTCCTGGATTCCTGCACTGAAGCGGAGGTTTCCCTGTGTATCTCCAGCTTCCTGGTTCCTGGGGCCTACTCTTTCCCTAATCTAGAGAGGCCGCGTCCTGGTTCCTGCGCTGAAACAGAGGATTCCCCAGTCCGCTCAGGACTCTTGCGCTGTGCACTGGTTTACCCGTGCAGCTAGGTGGTGTGCTACGCTGGTCTGCTTACCATCTCCTGTGACCAGCACCATGGGCCATGGTCGTCGCACGCGCAGAGGCCAACCCCGCGCTCCTAAGCTGAAGCGGGGCTCTCCTGACTACATGTTGCCGAACTATTGCTTGAACAATGTTTATCCTGATGTCTCCTGTCCTGACCCTGGCTTGTACAACGACGACGCTGTCTTCTCCTATCCTGATCCTGCGATGGATGACAACGAATTGCGCAATCCGGATCAGCCTGCGCGGTCTAAGGTCGGTGCTTTTACAACCCCACCTCAGCCTCGCGGTCCGACCCAGGTTTGTGGCGAGCCCAATCGTGACAGTATTACATGTTGATGGAATATATTAATCTACTGGTGTAACAACCAGGAAGTGTAACGTTTTGGTATATACCATTTAATGTACAGTCATATATATTGCTCTATTAGTAGTACCATTCTTATTATATCATTACATTTGGGTTAATTCATATTTAGTTTTATCTATATAAAAAAGTCATATATATGCAATATATCCCCCCAGAATAAATCTGGGGCCAATACAGTATGTATTGCACAATATGAGCTCATGTTTTTTCTTTGAATTTTGTTCTATTTAAACTTTTGATATATTGTTACTATTAACATGCGAGAGATTATTACCAATGAACTGGCTCTTTAATTAGTATGGTTAGACTTAAATAATTAGGCATAGATCCACAGAGCTCCATTAAATCTGGGCTACGAACATGACATTACCTAAATAGGTAACGTCCGTTAGTTTTCTCCTGTTTCACGGGTATCCACAAAGCTAATGGTATGCAAAAACACCTTCTGTTTGACAAACTAGCATCACTACGTTAGCTTTATTAACAGGGATGTTCGTTACGCAGAGACACGTTAACCAATACACTGCACATGCACATTGTCAGAACTATACTGCCCATTTCAATTAATACACCGGTTTCCTAGTGAGCCTGGCAGTTCTGCCACAAAAAAAGAAGAGGCTATGAACTTTGCTGCCTTAAGAAGTAGCTCTCTATCTTACTGACTGTGTATGCTTAAATCAGACAGAGTACTGTCTGTGTAAAGTGCTGCCAAGTCATGTGCCAAGTTTGCCAGCCTAGATGTTACATTGGTGGCTGTTGTAGCAGTCTATTATTGTATGCAGGTGTAGCCATGTAGCCCCTGGCTACTTAAATCCTTTGCCCCATTTACTTAAAAAGCATATTTCATTTACTAATTGTGTCATGTTTACAAAATGTAAAGCTTATTTTTATTTTCATATCCTTTTTTTTTTTTTTATTTCTTTGTAAAATGTAATGACTCTCCTGGCTGAGAGTCATTGATTTTACTACACACTGGTTATTGCAAACAAAAGATCTCATAGTGCCTTTTCATAAGCCAATATTGCTTTGAATTAGACTCTACATGCAAACACAATACGTGTGTCTAATGCAGTGATTCCCAACCGGGGCTCTGCGGGACCCTGGGGCTCCATGGAGCAGTCCCAGGAGTTCCGCCTGGCCGCCCGCACTCACTGCTGCCCCTGGCTCTCTCCCCTCCGCTCTCCTCCCTCCTAGGAGCGCGCGTGCAGTCCTCGCTGCCTCCTGCCTGTGAGCTGAGAAGGGAGGGTGATCTGTGGTGTCAGCTTCTTCTGCTCAACATTGCTTGTGTGAGAAAGTGTGTGTGTGTGTGTGTGTGTGTGTGTGTCAGACTGTGTGTGTGTGTGTGTGTGTGTGTGTGTGTGTGTGTGTGTGTGTGTGTGTGTGTGTGTGTGTGTGTGTGTGTGTGTGTGTGTGTGTGTGTGTGTGTGTGTCAGACTGTGTGTGTGTGTGTGTGTGTGTGTGTGTGTGTGTGTGTGTGTGTGTGTGTGTGTGTGTGTGTGTCAGACTGTGTGTGTGTGTGTGTGTGTGTGTGTGTGTGTGTGTGTGTGTGTGTGTGTGTGTGTGTGTGTGTGTGTGTGTGTCAGACTGGGTGTCTGTGTGTGACAGTGTGTGTGACAGACTGTGAGTGTGTGTGTGAGAGAGGGGGAGGAGGGGGAGGGAAGAGGATGGGGAGGGTAGAGAGGGGAGAGGAGAGGATGGGGAGTGTAGGGAGCAGGAGAGGAGGGGGAGAGGAGAGAGAAAGTGGGGGAGAGGATAGAGAAGGAGGGACAGAGGTAGGGGGGAAAGGAAGAAGAGACAGAAGGAGGGAGAGGAGAGAGGGGCAGAGGTGAGAGGAGGGAGATAGGGGAAGGGGAGAGGAAAGAGGACAGAAGAGGGACAGGAGAGAGAAGGAGGAAGAGAGGAGGAGAGGAGAGAGCTAGAGAGAGAAGGAGGGAGAAAGGGGGAGAGAAAGGAGAGACGGGGTAGAGGAGAGAATGGGAGAGGAGAGAGGTGATAGAAGAGAGAGGGGAGAGGAGAGAGAAGGAGGGAGAGATGTAGAGGAGAGAGGTAGAGGGAGAAAGGAAGAGGAGAGAGAATTAGGGAGAGGGGGGAGGAGAGAGAATTAGGGAGAGGGGGAGAGAGAGGGGGAGAGAGAGGGGGAGAGAGTGGGGGAGAGGAGAGGGGGAGAAAGGAAGAGGAGACAGGAGGGAGAGGCGAGAAGGGGGGGGAGGAGAGAGAGAGGGGGAGGAGAGAGAGAGAGGGGGTGAGGAGGGGAGCGGAAAGAGGACAGAGAAGGAGGGACAGGAGAGAGAAGGAGGGGGAGAGAAGGAGGAGAGAGAAGGAGGGGAAAGGAAGAGCATAGAAGGAGGGAGAGAGGGGGAGAGGAGAGAGAAGGAGGGAGAAGGAGAGAGGGAGAGGAAAGAGACAAGGAGGGAGAAAGGTAGAGGAGAGAGAAGGGGGGAGAGACGAGAGGTGGAGAGAGCGATCGATTGATCAGTGGGGGATGATGGGAGATGCAGGGGGGGTGATGTGAGATGCAGGGGGGGATGATGTGAGATGCAGGGGGGATGATTTGAGATGCAGGGGGGTGATGTTTAAAACAAAATAATTCAAAAGAGTTAATTATTATTTATTACCCCTAATGCTTTACACATCTATTTTGTGATTTACCCCTGTCGAACATGTGTCATACAGATAGGGGTTCCCCGAAATTTTACAAAATTCTTAAAGGGGTCCTCCAAACAAAAAAGTTTGTGAATCACTGGTCTAATGGCTTACATTGGCTTCCCTATATTTTCAAAAATGTTTGACATCTGTAAAGTGAGTGACACCCTATGGTCATTTTGTAGACTGCACGTGTATCCACTGTTCTCATTTTGCATAAATTACTAGAGGAAAATGGTAATAATCAGAGAAAAAATCATACCTTCTTGCTTGAGAATTATGATATTGTGAAGGATTTCAACCAAGAAAATATACATTACTATCGCATTTAAGAAAAAATGTATCAGTTTGTGTGGCATTTGAATTCTTTGTCGTTTTTCTCACAGTCAAAAAAAAACCTTTTCATTGCTGCTTCACACAATTGGATGGTTTGAATTATCCTAATCATTGATGTCCATATGCACTGAATTTATGAAGTTGACCTACAAATCCAGAAGATTGTGTACATTGAAAACAAGCTATGTGTTACTTCAATGGAAAAGTATCTAACAGTAGTCACTACCTGAGACATTTATGGTGATATGTAACATACATGTAATATTATAACATTAAATTAATGCTAAGAGTACTATATTATGTTTTTTTCCGTTCTTGTCAATGTATGATGGTGCTTGTGACTAGGGCTGCCGACAGCTCTCTCGGGGCCCAGAAGTAGAGCTTTCACTGGGGCACCCCTTGTCAGTGGCTTTGTGAGCCCCCCTCTTTCTCTTAAAACAGCCCCCCCAACACACCTCGCTTTCCTGCCCCCTCTTTTTCCCCCTTCTCACACTCCCCCTCTCATCCTCACCTTTTCCCTCCACTACTTTCCCTTTTTCTCCCCCTCACTCTCTGTAGCTCTCAAACTTTCCATCCCTCTCCCTCCCTCCGCTCTCTATCACTGTAAGAGGGAGGTGCAGACGTACACACAAGGAGACAGTTTTGGGGAAATTAAAACATGGCTTTATTCAGCGTGTCCCTTTAACAAGGCAAAGCATACAAAAAGAAACAAAATAAACAAACACCTACTGTATACCTGTGTAAGGGCTAACTCACTTCCCAGTTCCTCTCTCCAAGACTGGGAGAAAAAGACACTTACCAGTCTATCACTCCAAAGTCTCAAAAGGTACCACAATGCAGGTGCCCTTTCATGTCAGTCTCCAGAGTCTGGATAGTTGTCTGCTTTGAGGGTCCAGCCTCTGGCAAGGTCCTGCGTCCTCTGTATCCAGGCATTGAGGTCTGTTCCCTCGTGTCTTGCTGTCAGTACACAGTCCTCCTGTGTGGTTTAAGACTCCCTCCTCATGTCAGCACCATTGTGTGCTATGGAAAATCTCTCTCTGTTTCTCACATGAGGCGTTTTCTCAATTTACCAGCTCCCTACTGGATTCAGAGCTCTGAGGTAGCTTTATTTAAACAGGGATAAGTCCCTGTTACAATCACTCTCCCTGTCTTACTTTCCCCCCTCTCTATTTTCCACGTCCCTACCCTCACTTTTCACCTATCCCATCACTTGTTCACTCTCCGCGTCTTACTTTTTCCCCTCTCTCTCTCTCATCCTCTCCCCCACACCCACTTCTGACCTACACCCCCACTTGCCCACTCACTCCCCCACTTGCTCATTCACTCCCCCTCCCCTCTCACTCTTCGCCCTTTCACTCCTCTACCTCTCCCTCTCTTAAACACCCAATCTCTCTCACTCAATCCACTCTTCTCACACACAATCCCACACACACAATTCCCCCACTCCCTCACACACACACACAATAGCCCCCCTCCCCCACAACACACACATACACAATAGCCCCCCTTTCCCCCACAGCACACACTCAATAGCCCCCTCCGACACAACAGAGTTTTGTACTAGGAGATAAATGGGGAACTACAGGCAGTCCTGTAAATGAACTGAAAATTGTATTCCACAATCGAGAAAGAATGCTTGCTGATAAAGTGGGACCGCACTACACTCAAGTACTATCTCTTGGGGAAGGAATTTGTACTCGAAATGGACCATGCTAAAATAGGTACAAACTTTGAAAGAGATGAATGACCAGGTAACCAGGTGGCACCTCTCACTGCAGCAATTTGCCTTCAGAATACGGTAACCAGATCACCATTGCCAACTTTCTGTTTTGTAGTGGCCATGGTATGGCCTGAAATGAAAATAAACAGTGCTTGAGGGCCGGCATATGTGACCGTGAGATGGTTAATGAGTGTGATGCTGGCCTATTAGCACAGCACACTCAGGTACAATGCAACAAGAGCTAATCAGCCTCTCTGGGAGAATGCAGCCATGGATGCTCAAGCTTGAAGAGAGACTGCATTTGGAAACGCTGCTGGACTGACTAGAGCTATAGAAAAAATTCAAAAGTAGGAGCACGAACATCGCAAGTTGAATAGCCTTGGGTGCACGGTTAAACCCTGCAGGGGTAATCACTGCAAGTTGGTTCTTGTAAAGGAAATAAAATTAAACTCCACAGGTATTTTCAATAGCAAAAACAGAGGTTTAATAGTGGACAGGTCGATGTTTTTGTCCAAACACGGACCACAGTGACAAATAAATGCAGTTTAAATACTGGCAGAGGAAACTTACTAACATCATCAGGTGCAGTGATTAAATAAAAAATGGTGTCAGTTAGTATATTAGAGTACTGAACATAGAGTATGGGTGCTGCTACCTAAGATACAGCAATATCCAAGAACCCGTTATTGTGCACTTACCTATAATATTATTATTATTATTTTATCAGAGTAGACAACGACTAGCTAAGGGTATATCACTGTTGTAGCCAGATAAAAGTAAATATAGTCCCCTCCACAAGTGTTGATATTTAGTAGTGTTGGTAATTTAAAAATATTTCATTGGAAAAAATAAAATAAAATAAATGGGGATACATGGACACACTAGAACAATGTACATATAAATAAATAAAAAGATGCAGGCTACCAACTGAATGCCTGTGTGGCTGTCTATAAATAGAAAGTTTTATTGCCACAGCTACAGTAACACAGTCATATCAGTGCATCTGAGTGGTTCTCAAATGTAATTTACATTGAAGCCCTTTTAGGCTATATTGTTTGTTATTGTCAGGTAGTGCTCACCACAAACGAGGCGGGACCATGTTGCTAAGGTGGGAAAGGATATAACGCCACCCACAGCCACGAGGGCACGTCTTGAGAGTAGAATGGTCTGAGTGTCCGGGCCGGGGCAGGAGAGGTACGGATAGTAGTGGGTACTGTTAGCCAAGTCCGGGGTTAGAGAGAGAGACGTAGTCGGATTACTGTAAGCCAAGATCGGGAGCGGAGAGAGCGGAGTAGTCGTATTGCTGTTTGCCAAGGTCGGGATGCCAGAGGTGCGGAGAAGTCGATTGCTGTATGCCAAGGTTGGGATGCCAGAGGTGCGGAGAAGTCAAAGAGGAAGCCGGTTTGGTACACAAGGATGGGACTGCAAGACAAGACAGGACTAGGGAGGCAGAGAGTAATGAGAACAACTGGTTCTATGCTCAGCCGACAAGCCAGTGAAACCGTGGAGCATATATAGGTGAGAGGATCCAATGGCAGGGTAGCAAGTTGGGGGTGTGTGGATGGGCCAGGCTGTGACAGGGATAGGTCCAGAAGGGCTCCCTGGGGAGGAGCTAGAGAGCCCAGTAGTAAGCCTGCATTTGATTGCAGCATTTCGTCGGGGTAGTGTGCCTTTAAGAGTCTGGAGCGCCTCCGTGTGGCCGTGCCTCTGTGTGGCCGCACCTGCGTGACCGGGTGCGCGCCCAGAGCCGGCACTATATGGGGAATGCTGGCGTGCGCACGCGCGCCTTGGTGTGGCAGCGATCGGTGTCCTGGAGGGAGGCTAGTTGCGTGGCGCGGGAGGACCCGGCGAAGTTGCAGGTGAGTGGGGAGCACGCCGAGGGCAGCGTGACTCCCCGGCTGTTACAGTACCCCCCCCCCCCTTCAGGGGAGACCTCCGGGCGTCCATGGCATGGTTTTGAGGGATTCCTACGATGGAATGTTTGGACGAGTCGGGGAGCGTGGAGGTGTCGGTGGGGAACCCACGAGCGTTCCTCTGGTCCGAACCACCTCCAGTGGACCAGGTACTGTACTCCTCCTCTGGAGATCCTAGAATCCAGGATAGACTGGACCTTGTAATCCTGTTGACCTTGGATCAGAAGGGGGAGTGGAGGAGAAGTGGTCTTGGAAAAACGAGGACTCTGAAATGCTGGTTTTAGCAAGGACACGTGAAAGACCGGAGCAATCCTGATTTAGGGTGGAAGACGCAGGCAATACGCCACCAGATTGATCTTCCTAACCACGGGAAAGGGACAGAGGAACTTGGGTGCAAGCTTCATTGTGGAGACTCTTAGCCGTATATTCCTGGATGATAGCCACACCCTGTCTCCTGGAGAGAATTCCGGCGTCGATGGCGTCGATGGCGATCTGCCTGGAGTTTCTGTCTTCCAGTGGCCACTCTTAAGTTCTCCTGAATCTTCTTCCATAAGTCTTTCAGCCGGGTGATACTTTTGTCAACCGCTGGTACCCCTGAGGATAGGGGGGAGGAGGGTAACTAGGATGGGTGAAACCCGGATTTTACAAAAAAGGGTGATTCTTGAATGGAGTCATTACGTAAGGAATTGAGAGCAAACTCGGCCCAAGGCAGCAGATCCACCCAATTATCCTGTGTATCAGTTATGAAACATCGTAGGTATTGTTCCAGGTTTTGGTTGGCTCTCTCCGTCTGCCCATTGGTTTGTGGGTGGTATCCTGAAGAGAATTGTAACGAAATGCCCAACTTTAGTGAAAAGGCTCGCCAAAATTTTGAAACGAATTGGGAGCCCCTGTCCGAGACGATGGTCGACGGCACTCCATGGAGACGGAAGATTTCCTGGATGAAAACATCCGCGAGCCTGGGGGAATTCGGAAGACCCCTCAAGGGGACAAGGTGAGTCTGCTTGGAAAAGTGATCAATGACGACAAGGATAGTATTCATCCCCTTGGAAGTTGGAAGATCCACTATAAAATCCATAGAAATATGGTTCCAAGGCCGATCTGGGATGGGTAATGGAAGAAGAAGACCCGCTGGTTTGACCCGGGGCACTTTGTTGCGAGCACATATGCCATATGCCTTAACAAATTCCTCCACATCTTTAGACATCCCTGGCCACCAGAAGGTTCGTTGGATGAGGTCGTTGGTTTTCCGCATCCCTGTGTGTCCTGCCGATTTAGAGGAATGGCACCACTCAAGGACTCTCTTGCGATGTTGCGGTGCGGTGTAGAGCCTTCCCTCCGGAACCTTGAGCCCCATAGGAGCCTGTGATTGTTCGGATCTTGTCCATGACGTCAAAGGAGTTGGCGGATACGATAAATTTGGATGGAATTATCGTTTCTAGCTGCTCTTCAGACCTATCCTCTGCAAGGAACTGCCGTTACAGGACATCTGCCTTCAAGTTTTTGGAGCCTGGAACGAAGGAGATGAAATAATTGAACCGGGAGAAGAATAGCGCCCAGCGGGCTTGTCAGGCGCTCAAGGTTTTTATGGTCTGTGAGAATGGTTATGGGGGTTTCCATACCTTCTAAGGGGTGTCTCCATTCTTCTAATGCCAACTTGATTGCCAAGAGTTCCCGGTTCCCGACATCATAATTCCGTTCTGCGGAAGAATTTTTTTTTGAAAAGGCACATGGGTGTAATCTGGCAAACGGCGATCTCCTTTGGGACAACAAAAAGCAAAAAATGAGAAGTGAATCTCCTGATGGTGCTTCTAAATCCAAGATTATGCAATGTTGGCCATAATGCCTAGGAGTCCGGGGTATATTAATAGTATAAGTGTATGAATGTGTGACAGGGTATATGGCTCACCATATGAAGCCTAACATGGACAGAGTAAACCCAACCACTTTAAAAGTGAAACCACAAGGAAGCCCTTATATAAAGAAACTCCCAGTGCAATCACTATGTGGATAATCATATCCTGTATCATAGGCTGGAGCCCTGCATATACCCTATAGTCACAGTAGCTATAAAAAATAGTAAGTCACTCACTTATTAACCCCTTCTGCTCCATAACTGCGTGCATCCGTTCCGTTTTGTAGATGAAGTCTGTGTAGGGAGATGGTGGAGCACTGCAAAGAATTAGGGCTGGAGGCAGATCCGTGAAAAGTAAAAATGCTTTATTCCAGATGCATGGTAGCAACAGCTACATTAAAAAGGGTCCTCTAACGCGTTTCGCGCTATGACAGCGCTTTATCAAAGAGTTTTGATAAAGCGCTGTCATAGCGCGAAACGCGTTAGAGGACCCTTTTTAATGTAGCTGTTGCTACCATGCATCTGGAATAAAGCATTTTTACTTTTCACGGATCTGCCTCCAGCCCTAATTCTTTGCAGTGCTCCACCATCTCCCTACACAGACTCCTTTGGGACAAGATGGCGCCGGCCCCGACGTCTGAGGCATCCACTTCCAGGGTAAATGGGAGTTTAGGATCTGGGTGGATGAGGATAGGGGCGGACACGAAAGCCTTCTTGAGAAGATCGAACGCTTGAATGGTGGTTCCGGACCATGATAAGGGATCTGAACCTTTCTTGGCTAGTGCTGTGATGGGAGATACGGTGGTGGAAAAATTGCGAATGAAGCGACGGTAGTAGTTTGCGAAACCTAGAAAGCGTTGCACGGCTTTAAGGGTGGTCGGCCGGGGCCAGTCCAGAATAGCCTTCAGTTTTGCTGGATCCATAGTGAACCTGGAGTCAGAGATAATGTATCCCAGGAACACCACGGACGTCAGATGGAATTGGCATTTCTCCAATTTTGCAAAGAGATGGTACTCCCGGAGGCGTAACACTACCTGCTGAATGTGTTTAACGTGTTCTTCGGGGGACTTATAAAAGATTAGGATGTCGTCTAAGTAGACGATGAGTAATTTGTTAAGAATGTCCCGGAAGATTTCGTTGACGAAGTCCTGAAAGACTGCTGGCGAGTTGCACAGGCCAAACGGCATGACAAGGTATTCGTAATGGCCGTCATGGGTGTTGAATGCAGTCTTCCACTTGTCCCCCTCGCGTATCCTCACCAAATTGTATGCGCCCCGTAAGTCCAATTTAGAAAAAAATGGTTGCTCCTTGAAGGCGGTCGAAGAGCTCAGAAATAAAAGGCAACGGTTAGCGTTTTTTTCGTGTGATCTTGTTCAAGCCCCGATAGTCGATACATGGGCGAAGAGACCCATCCTTCTTCTTTACAAAAAAGAAGCCCGCTCCGACTGGGGAAGAAGATTTTCGGATGAAACCCCTCTCCAAATTCTCTGCAATGTAATTGTTCATGGCCTTCATCTCTGGAAGAGAAAGTGGGTAGGATCGTCCCCTGGGAAGGACTGCTCTGGGCAGCAGGTCGATAGGACAGTCAAAAGGCCGGTGCGGAGGTAGGACCTCGGATCGTGCCTTGTCAAAAAATCACGGAATTCTAGATACACTACGGGCAAGGCGTTGACCTACTCCGGCATGGTACGCAAACCTCCTACCCTCTGGGGCAGCCTGGTAGAGGTCTTAGCATATTGAGCACTCCACTGGATGGGTTCCTGGTTAGTCCAGTCGAGGTGAGGATTATGGAGTTGGAGCCAGGGAAGGCCCAAGATCAGCTCGACTGAAGGAGTGTGAATCACATCGAGGGTAATCGTCTCTGTATGAACACCGGCGGACTGCAGTTGAAGCGGCACTGTCTGCAGCGTGATGAAGGCTGGCTGTAATGGTCGACCATCAATGGCCTCCAGGCCGACTGGACTCCTCTTGCAGGTAAGTGGAATAGTACTCCGTTCTGCGAAGGCTTGATCAATGAAGTTGCCTGCGGAGCCGGAGTCCACAAATGCCAGTGCTTGAGTATGAAACCCCTCTCCAGGCAGCGTCACTGGCAGCAGGATCCTGGTGGAAAGGGCATCCTTGATGATGGGGGAGAGGGTCAGTGTTCCCAACGAGACTCCCCGGGATCTCATTGGGATTTGGTGTTTCCCGGCTTGTGGGGACACTGGAGCACCAAGTGACCGGAATTGCCGTAGTACATACAGAGACCTGCACTGCGCCGGCGTTGTTTCACGGCAGAGGACAGCTTATTCCCTCCTAATAGTATTGGTTCAGGGGCATCCAAGGAAGGAGTGCTGGGGGAACGAACGGTGGAACGGGAGACCTTGAAACCCGTAGACGGTGACGAGAACGCTCTGTCTTCCGCGCCTACAGATGCTGGTCCACCCGGATACATAGGGTGATCAGATCCTCTAGGTCTGTAGGACATTCCTGCGCCGCAAGCTCATCCTTTAGGGACTCCAACAGGCCCTGCCAAAATGCCGAAGATTGTGCTTCGTTGTTCCACCCCATCTCAGCTGCAATGGGGCGGAACTCCACAGCGTACCTGGCGACTGGACGATCTGCCTGGGTTATGTGGAAGAGGGAGGAAGCTGCCATCAACTGCCGTCCAGGCGTATCAAAGACCAGTCGGAGCTCTCGGGCGAAGAGGTCAATGTCCTGTGTGATGGGAGACTGTTGTTCCCAAATGGGGGAGGCCCAGGCCAGCGCCTCGTTGGTGAGAAGAGCAATGATATAAGCGACTTTGGACCTTGAGGAGAAAAAACGAGAGGGTGGGAGTTCGAATTGGATAAAACACTGATTAAGGAATCCCCTACATCTTTGGGGGTCCCCAGCGTAGCGGTTGGGGGTCAAAATTCGGGGTTCCATTGTAGACAGAGGGGATGTGAAGACAGCTGAAGAGGGAGCCGAGGCCGTTGGCGAAGGTTCTGGGGTGGAAGCCCGGGCTTGGAAGCAAATCCATCCACCTATCATTTTGCTCCAGATAAGTTTCAAGCCTGGCGAACAGATTGGTGTTCGAGGTCAAAGTACGCTCCACCTCAGCGGGGTCCATGTTTGTAGGGCTGAGCATAATATGTCAGGTAGTGCTCACCACAAACGAGGCGGGACCACTGTACTGAGGTGGGAAAGGATATAACGCCACCCACAGCCACGAGGGCACGTATTGAGAGTAGAATGGTCTGGGTGTCCGGGCCGGGGCAGAAGAGGTATGGATAGTAGTGGGTACTGTTAGCCAAGTCCGGGGTTAGAGAGAGAGACGTAGTTGGATTACCGTAAGCCAAGATCGGGATGCCAGAGGTGCAGAGAAGTTGATTGCCATATGCCAAGGTCAGGATGCCAGAGGTGCGGAGAAGTCGAAGAGAAAGCCGGTTCGGTACACAAGGATGAGACTGCAAGGCAAGACAGGACTAGGGAGGCAGAGAGTAATGAGAACAACTGGTTCTATGCTCAGCCGACGAGCCAGTGAAACCGTGGAGCATATATAGGTGAGAGGATCCAATGGCAGGGTAGCAAGGTGGGGGTGTGTGGATGAGCAAGACTGCAACAGGGATAGGTCCAGAAGGGCTCCCTGGGGAGGAGCTAGAGAGCCCAGTAGTAAGCCTGCATTTGATTGCAGCATTTCGTCGGGATAGTGTGCCTTTAAAAGTCTGGTGCGCCTCCGTGTGGCCGCGCCTCCGTGTGGCCGCGCCTCCGTGTGGCCGC